>NC_072775.1:37251296-37359734 GCF_022539595.1 Amphiprion ocellaris | reverse complement strand
TCGCATTTCTTTTTTACTTTGGTTTGGTGAGGGAATGTGCCACTGTCTGTTCATTTTGCCATTATTAAAAAGGGTCAAAATAAGCAGCACTTAGCATCATTAGCGTGTCTTCACTCCACATTGGCCACACCGCTCTGCTAGCTAGAACAACGGTGGCTGCACAGAAGGACGCCTGTCAATGACGTAGATTAGCTGTGTAAATATGGATGTGAATCATCATTAACTGGGGCAGCCAGTCAACGGTCACTCACTGACTCACACTGAAAAATAGCATTTTTTGCTCTCAGCTCTCGTAGGAGGCGGTCGCACTTTTCCTTGCTCCGCTATCTCTGTTCCTCCCTACCCTCATGTCTCCCTGCTTGCTGCATTTTCTTCGTCTCGTCTGTCTGACTTGGAGCGATCGCTTGGCACTGGACCTTCGAAACACCGATCATGGAATTGATTAACTGGTCTCTCAACGCAATTGACAAGATTGTCGCCACAAAGAGCACAGGCCTAGGGGAGCCTACCTGCCCGGATGGGAGTTTCGCCTCTGGTTACGTGATCGACGCCTGGGGGAAGTGGAAGGGGATCATGTGCCTGGCACCCCTATCCGTGGAGGATGTGGAAGATGTTTATATATTCGGATTTATGATGACAGGCCTGCTGATAATTGGCTTGTTCACTGGCCTGAGCTTCTGGAAAATCAGGAAGACCGCAGACAGAAACGACGTCCAAACTCTGCTGGTCTATGCAAACGATCGGATCACGGCTGCCGATGCTCGGTATGACGAACTCAATCGTAAGATGAACAATTTGCTTGGTGAGACTGTTGATTTGAGTGGCAGATTGGAAGCCATCAGGGTGAGAATCGCTATAGCTGAGGTCTAAAATTGTTGAGAGCAGTAGGGGGAAGGTGAAATTACTTCTCTCCCGCCCAAACATGAATAACTGATTACATTCTGGCGCCCCTGGAACAATAACAAACTCCTCTGGAAGTTTCATGGCCAAGAGATAGCTCTTCTAAACACCCCCCCCCCCCCCACACACACACACACACACACACACACACACACACTTTCCCAAGGACACCTGTTGAGTTATGGACCGGGCCAACCGAGGACGTCTCCATAGCAACCTGCTGTGTTATCGCGCTCCCACCCTCGCTAACTGAGACACCGGAGGTCTGAGACGGAAGAAGATGGGCTACATGCATACACACACATCGGACTCATGAACTGAGGACTGAGCTAAACATTCACACACACATTCCCATATCCACCATCCCCCCCGCCTCCACAAGCTTTCCTCACTATACACAGGAGCCAGGAATCCGTGCACCTGCACAGGAACCAACTGTGTGGTGCTCCCCCCTCCACCACCCCACATCCTTATCCCAACTATCCTTGTCTAACGTCATGCTTTGCCTGTTTGCGGGTTTGTTTTTTATTTTAGGTTCCTTCTCAAATTGAATTTCCCAACATTGGAGGTTTCATTTGGTACAACGAGCCTTTTTTTCTTGTACCCTCTGCTATCCCTACCCAGATCCCTACATGTTCTTTTTCTTTCTTCCTCAAGAAAGGTGCGCGCAGCACTGCACAGCAGCCGGAGCTGTCATTGGCAGGGCAGCTCAAATGAAATTTCGTTGTATATGAAAATGTGCAATGACCAATAAAGATTGATTGATTAGAATGAATTATGTGTTTATTTTATTTTCAAATTAGGTTGGATTTTTTTTTGTGTGCAGAGCAGGTTTTCTGTGTGCAGAGACCATGTCAGCAGCTTAGAGGGAACAGTGCTGTGGATCCTCCAGCAGGGGGCAGCGCTGGACCTTCATCCTCTGCTAGAAACTTCTCAACCTGAACAGTCACTTCCTGGTGTGGAGATGTACCTGCAGTTTGGCCTGTGCTCAGCGGGGAGCAGTGTTTCCATGGTTACCTCCTGGAGCTGAGACTGGTTCTGGTCTGTTTCTCTGGTGGATGGACTGGATGTGTGTCTGCTAATCTGATGGAGATACATGATCTAAACACAACACCTCCATGTGACTGTTGACCCTCAGCCAGCAGATCTTTCTCCTGCCTTGTTTTTCTTCACCGTGGTTCATTTTTACTCTAAAGTGCTGCAGCTCTGAGGAACCAGAACATCATGAAGAAGGAGAGAGAACTCAGAGATGTCTTCTGTCAGCAGGACTCAGAACGATGGTTCAGGGTTTTTACAAGAACATAAACACCCTGAACCATCGTGTCCACCATGCCTCCTCAGATGTTAATCTCTGAACTAATGTTGTCTCCTCAGACTTCTGTGGAGGTTCTCAGTCATCTAGGTCCTGGAGATGGTAGGAGCTTCAGGAGAACCAGCTAGAGGTTATAGAAGACATTTTTAGAAATGTCTTCCAGAACCTCCAGCTGGTTTCTCCTGGACCTCCTACCATCTCCTCATCCTGTAGATGTTCTTCTATCTCCATGTCTCCAGACTTTTCCTCTCTCCTCTGCTCATCATCTGTAGATGTTCCTCCATGCTGGATGGATCTCCAACAACCTGCTCCTCTGTTCTCTGTTTCTGCTACATTTATTTTAGTCTCTCTCAGGAAATACTGTCTGCAGTTCAACCTGAAACTCTCTGAATGTTTCCCTGTTGGTCTCAGGTGAGTCGGTCCTGGAGAACCAGCTGTTTAATCGAGTCAGGAACTTTTCAGTTTTACAGTTTGGTCCAAAAATATGCTTTACTTTACGATCATTTTTCCAGTGAGACCTAAAGGATAAAAGGACGTTGATGAAGCATTAGAGAAGGGTTTCGGAGTTGGTTGATGTAGTTCCTGGTTGTTCCACCAGGGGGAGCTCCTTCCTGTTTAATCCTGTAGAGACCAGAGAAGACCTCATGTTCAAGCAGAGAGCATTGTGGGAGTTTGGCAGCAACGGGTACCATGACAATGACTCATGAGGACGTTCATGACCTCCACCCGAGAACTCAGGTTTTAAGGTGGACTGGGATCAGAAGTCTTGTGTTCTGCAGAAACACATGGAACAGAACTGAGTGAGGAACCAACCATCAGCTCAGAACACACTGTGATCAGGTTGTGTTATTGATTAATCCATTGATCAGGTTGTGTTATTGATTAATCCATTGATCACTTAATCCATAGACCACCGTAACCCTGTACATACTGTAAATATTATTACTACTATTTTATTACTAATATTATGTTTATTGATACATAAGCTGCTGTAACAATGTGAATTTCCGCTGGCGTGGGGAGAAATAAAGGATTATCTTATCTTATCTTACTGCCGATTCAGGATGTGATTCCAGATTATCCTGCTGCAGCTGAGCCATAGCAGGTTGGATCATCTGAAGGAGGACTGGTCCTCCTGCTGCAGCTTCCTGTTGTTCACTGTGTCCACTGTGTGTGTTAGTGGTGTGTGTCTGATTGTGTTGATGTGTGTTAATGGTGTGTGTCTGGTTGTGTTGGTGTGTATTAGTGGCGTGTGTCTGATTGTGTTGATGTGTGTTAGTGGTGTGTGTTGGTGTGTGTCTGGTTGTGTTGAGCTGCATGTGTGTAACACGGCTGTCAGCAGTGCCATCATGCAGCCTCATTATTCTGTCGACACGCCTTGTACGGTAACTGCAGCGTGTCGGTGGAGACACGCCAACCGTACGGCGCCACTTTATGAGATGATCTCACCACGACCTGTGTGTGTGTGTGTGTGTGTGTGTGTGTGTGTGTGTGTGTGTGTGTGTGTGTGTGTGTGGTGTGTCTCTATGTGTCTGTGTGTGTCTCTCTATGTGTCTGTGTGTGTGTGTGTGTGTGTCTCTCTCTATGTGTCTGTGTGTGTGTGTCTGTGTGTCTGTGTGTGTGTGTGTGTGTGTGTGTGTGTCTTTGTTTCTTTGTGTGTGTGTGTGTGTGTGTGTCTCTCTCTATGTGTCTGTGTGTGTGTGTCTGTGTGTCTGTGTGTGTGTGTGTGTGTGTGTGTGTCTTTGTTTCTTTGTGTGTATGTGTGTGTGTGTGTGTGTGTGTGTGTGTGTCTTTGTTTCTTTGTGTGTATGTGTGTGTGTGTGTGTGTGTGTGTGTGTGTGTGTGTGTGTGTGTGGTGTGTCTCTATGTGTCTGTGTGTGTCTCTCTATGTGTCTGTGTGTGTGTGTGTGTCTCTCTCTATGTGTCTGTGTGTGTGTGTGTGTGTGTCTGTGTGTGTGTGTGTGTGTGTGTGTGTCTTTGTTTCTTTGTGTGTATGTGTGTGTGTGTGTGTGTGTGTGTGTGTGTGTCTTTGTGCCTGTGTGTGTGTGTGTGTGTGTGTGTGTGTGGTGTCGCTCTATGTGTCTGTGTGTGTGTGTGTGTGTGTGCGTGTGTGCGTGTGGTGTGTGCGTGTGTGTGTGTGTGTCTTTGTTTCTTTGTGTGTATGTGTGTGTGTGTGTGTGTGTGTGTGTCTTTGTGTCTCTGTGTGTGTGTGTGTGTGTGTCTTTGTGTTTCTGTGTGTGTGTGTGTGTGTCTTTGTGTCTGTGTGTGTGTGTGTGTGTGTGTGTGTATGTGTGTGTGTGTGTGTGTGTTCGTTCTGAGAGACCAGTTGTTTAAAACAGTTCATGCTGCTGCAGTAACACTGTGTTCTGAGACTTTCATATATTTTCAGAGTTGAGCGATTTTGTGTTTTCCACCTCAAACAACCTGTGAAGTCCTTTTTAGCGTTCAGTATCTCCAGAAATAAAACTACCAGACATGGAACATGGAGAGAACCCACAGAACAGTTTCATCAGAATGACTGAGTGGATCCAGCAGAGAACAATTTCATTATTGGACCTTAAATGTGGAAAAAGGGCAACATTTTCAAACCAGGCTGGTGCAAGGATAAACATTCAAAAAACATTGTGTAAAAGCTCTGTAAATGTTCAGTAGACGTTCAGTAAACGCCCCATAAACATTCAGTAAACATTCAGTAAATGTTCCGCAAACGTCCCGTGAACATTTAATAAGGACTCAGTCATATCAGCTTGAAGTGGTTCAAGAATGTTCCTCTAAAAACATGAATGAAGGCTGCAGATCTCTGCTGTTTGGAAGTAACACTGGAGATCTATGAGAGCAGATCAACCAACTGACCCAGCAGAACATCAGCAGAACGTCTGGAGAACACCAGCAGAACATCTGCAGAACACCAGCAGAACATCTGTAGATCACCAGCAGAACATCTACAGAACATCTGCAGAACACCATCAGAACATCTACAGAACATCTACAGAACACCAGCAGAACATCTACAGAACATCTGCAGAACACCATCAGAACATCTACAGAACATCTGTAGATCACCAGCAGAACATCTACAGAACATCTGCAGAACATCTACAGAACACCAGCAGAACATCTGGAGAACATCAGCAGAACATCAGCAGAACACCAGCAGAACGTCTGGAGAACACCAGCAGAACATCTGCAGAACACCAGCAGAACATCTGTAGATCACCAGCAGAACATCTACAGAACATCTGCAGAACATCTACAGAACACCAGCAGAACATCTGCAGAACACCATCAGAACATCTACAGAACATCTATAGAACACCATCAGAACATCTGTAGAAATACCGTAGAACATCTGTAGAACACCATCAGAACATCTGCAGAACATCTGTAGAACACCTGTTCCAGCAGAACTTGGCTCTAAACAGACAAAGCTTCAACCAGCAGGAACATTTTTTCAGTGGAGACTAGAACTGGAACTAGAACCGGAACTAGAACTGGAACTGGAAAGCCGTCAGTATAAAGTTTTATTATCATAAATATTCACAACTTGTTTATTACAGAATAAATATGAAGACAGAGAACAGACGTCAGTAAATGTGTCAGGAGCTGCTGTAGAACGTCTTTAATATGGAACGGAACAAAGTGAAGAACGTCTCAGCTAAAGTTCAGGAACCAGATATTAGCTGTTCATCAGTATTCATACAAAAACCTACATTTCTTGTCATCCTGGAAGAACCTTCTTAAAAGTTTTAGTTATTCTGGATATTTTTGAAGAACAGAGTTTTCAGCTTCTTCAGTGAGAATATGTTCTGACAGGAAACTGAAGATGTTTGGATCAACCAGACCTCTGAGGAACTGATCCACTTTTTAAACAGCTGATTGGCTGAAGATCTCAGCTGATCCAGAACTGAAAGGGCAGTGAGATGATTGGTTGTTTGCTGCAGGTGTGTCTGAACACCTGGGCAGATCTAGACAGGCTCCTCCTGCTGGTGGAACTGGACCACATGTTGGTTCTGGTTCTTGTTGAGGATCTGGGTCAGACTCCCAGCAGGATCCCAGAGAACAGCGAGTCCTGCAGGACGCTGATGGACGACCCGGTGGCGTTGTCCACGAACACCGACACGTACTCCCCCGCCTGCAACACAACACTGTTACTACACAACACAATACACCACTGTTACTACACAACACTTCCTGTGAAATGTAGAATAGAATTCAAAATCCTTCTTCTGACATATAAAGTTCTTAACAACCAATCTCCATCATATCTTAAAGACCTGATAGTACCATATTATCCTAGCAGAACTCTTCGCTCTCAGACTGCAGGCTTACTTGTTCCTAGAATCTCTAAAAGTAGAATGGGAGGCAGAGCCTTCAGTTATCAGCTCCTCTCCTGTGGAACCAGCTCCCAGTTTGGGTTCTGGAGGTGGACACCCTCTCTAATTTTAAGACCAGGCTTAAAACCTTCCTTTTTGACAACTCTTATAGTTAGGACTGACTGGGGGACCCTGAGGGGGTCAGCTGGAGTCCTCAGGTTCTCAGTCATCCAGGTCCTATTAATGGTAGGAGCTTCAGGAGAAACCAGCTCTCCTCATCCTGTAGATGTTCTTCTATCTCCATGTTTCCTCTCTACTCTGCTCATCATCTGTAGATGTTCCTCCATGCTGGATGGATCTCCAGCTACCTGCTCCTCTGGTCTCTGGTTCTGCTGCATTTATTTTAATGGATTTGCTCTCAGTCTCTCTGACCTTCTCCATGCTGTTCTCAGGTCAGTTTCCTACCTGGAGATAAAGAGTTCCTGTCAGTAAGATGCTGAACGTTCCTCCAGCAGCCGCCACAGCCATCACCGACTCTACAGAGCTGAAACACAACAACGTCACAACAACACAGGAACACAACACAATGACACAACGTGACAACAACACAACAACACAACGTCACAACGTCACAACAAAACATTACAACAACACAAGAACACAATAACACCACGTCACAACAACAAAACACAAAAACACAACAATAGAATAACACAATAACACAAGATCACAACAACACAATGTCACAACACGTCATAACATAACAACAGAACACAGCAACACAACAGCACAACAGAACATCACAATAACATAACAACACAATGACACAAGAACACAAGAACACAATAATACATCACAACAACACAACAACACGTCACAAAGTCACAACAACACAACATCACAACAACATAGCAGCACAACAATACAGTGCCACAACATCACAATACAACACAACATTACAATAAAATAACAACACAACACATCACAATAACATAACTACACAACAACACAGTAACATAAACAACAACAACACAATAACATCACAAAAATAAATCACAACACATCAAAACAACACATCACAACACAACATCACAACACACAACAACACAACAACGTAAGACAACACAACACAACATCACAACACACAACACAACATCACAACAACATAACACAACAACACAACATCACAACAACACAACAACACAACAGGACAACATAATAACACAACACAACATCACAACAACACAACACCACAACACAACACAACAACACGACATCACAACAACACAACACATCAACTCAACAACATAATAACACAACACAACAACAGGGCATTACAACAACACAACATCACAATAACATAACACAATGACACATCACAACAACAAAACAACACATCACAATAACATAACACACAACACAACATAGCAACACAAAATCACAACAGCACAACACATCACAACATAACAACACAATGACACAACACAAGAACACAAGAACATAATAACAAAACATCACAACATCTCAACAACACAACGTCACAACAACACAATAACACAACACATCACAACAACACAATAGCACAATAACACATCACAACAACACAATGTCACAACAACCCAACATAGCAAAACAACAGCACAACAGAACATCACAATAACATAACAACACAATGACACAAGAACACATTAACACAACATCACAACACAACAACACAACATCACAAAAACATAGCAGTACAACACAATGACACAACATCACGTCACAACAACACAACATCACAATAACATAACAACACAACACAACATCACAATAACAACAACACAACAACACAACACAACAACAAAACACAACAACACGACATCACAACATCTGTATGGACAGGTGAGCGATCACAGGGATTATTTTCTGAAGGTCAGAGTCTTTAAACGTGGATCAGAGTTTATCATGTGAATATTAAATATCTTTGTATCTGAATGAATCTGGGTGGAGAAACATCTGGAAATCATTCTATTCTGTTTTTATTTACGTGTTTTTCAACATCGCAGCTTCACTGGAGCTGGAGTTTGAGATGTAAAAGGTTTAAAATGACGGTAAAGATCTTCTGACGCTGAAGAAATGAATAAATCCAGATGAGTTCTACTCACAGGTTGCTCTGGCAGAGAGACTCGATGCAGATGGCTGCCCTCACACTGTCTCTGAGACGCACCTGGACCCGGTCTGCAGACTCTGGAACACAGGTAGAACATAGGTAGAACACGGGTAGAACACAGGCAGAACACAGGTAGAACACAGGCAGAACACACAACCACAGGTAGAACACACAACCACAGGTAGAACACAGGCAGAACACAGGTAGAACACAGGCAGAACACACAACCACAGGTAGAACACACAACCACAGGTAGAACACAAGCAGAACGCAGGTAGAACACAGGCAGAACACAGGTAGAACACAGGTAGAACACAGGCAGAACACACAACCACAGGTAGAACACAGGTAGAACACAGGCAGAACACAGGCAGAACACACAACCACAGGTAGAACACAAGCAGAACGCAGGTAGAACACAGGCAGAACACAGGTAGAACACAGGTAGAACACAGGTAGAACACAGGCAGAACACACAACCACAGGTAGAACACAAGCAGAACGCAGGTAGAACACAGGCAGAACACACAACCACAGGTAGAACACAAGCAGAACGCAGGTAGAACACAGGCAGAACACACAACCACAGGTAGAACACAGGTAGAACACAGGTAGAACACACAACCACAGGTAGAACACAAGCAGAACGCAGGTAGAACACATGCAGAACACAGGTAGAACACAGGTAGAACACAGGTAGAACACAGGCAGAACACACAACCACAGGTAGAACACAGGTAGAACACACAACCACAGGTAGAACACAGGTAGAACACAGGTAGAACACACAACCACAGGTAGAACACAGGTAGAACACAGGCAGAACACACAACCACAGGTAGAACACAGGTAGAACACAGGCAGAACACAGGCAGAACACAGGTAGAACACAGGTAGAACACAGGAAGAACACAGGTAGAACACACAACAACAGGTAGAGCTTGAACCAGCTCATCCAGGTGAGTGTGACAGGTACCTATCAGCAGGCTGGAGGTCAGCTGGTAGAAACCCGACACCGGAGCGCTGTAGCGGCCGCTGCTGGCGTTGAAGCTGAGGCCTCTCTGGAGGGTCAGCTCTGAGTCTGAGGGCTGTGGAGGTCAGAGATACAGGTACTACTACAGCTACTACTACAGCTACTACTACAGGTATTACTACAGGTACTACTACAGGTAGTAGCACAGGTACTACTACAGGTACTACTACAGGTAGTACTACAGGTATTACTACAGGTACTACTACAGCTACTACTACAGGTACTACTACAGGTAGTACTACAGCTACTACTACAGGTAGTACTACATGTACTACTACAGGTAGTAGCACAGGTACTACTACAGGTACTACTACAGCTACTACTACAGGTATTACTACAGGTACTACTACAGGTAGTAGCACAGGTACTACTACAGGTACTACTACAGGTAGTACTACAGGTACTACTACAGGTAGCACTACAGGTACTACTAAAGGTACTACTACAGGTACTACTACAGTTAGTACTACAGGTAGTACTACAGATACTACTACAGGTAGTACCACAGGTACTACTACAGGCACTACCACAGGTACTACTACAGGTACTACTACAGGTAGTACCACAGGTACTACTACAGGTATTACTACAGGTACTACTACAGGTAGTAGCACAGGTACTACTACAGCTACTACTACAGCTACTACTACAGGTATTACTACAGGTACTACTACAGGTAGTAGCACAGGTACTACTACAGCTACTACTACAGGTATTACTACAGGTACTACTACAGGTAGTAGCACAGGTACTACTACAGGTACTACTACAGGTAGTACTACAGGTACTACTACAGGTAGTACTACAGGTATTACTACAGGTACTACTACAGCTACTACTACAGGTACTACTACAGGTAGTACTACAGCTACTACTACAGGTATTACTACAGGTACTACTACAGGTAGTAGCACAGGTACTACTACAGGTACTACTACAGGTAGTACCACAGGTACTACTACAGGCACTACCACAGGTACTACTACAGGTACTACTACAGGTAGTACCACAGGTACTACTACAGGTACTACTACAGGTAGTACTACAGGTACTACTACAGGTAGTAGCACAGCTACTACTACAGGTACTACTACAGCTACTACTACAGGTATTACTACAGGTACTACTACAGGTAGTAGCACAGGTACTACTACAGGTACTACTACAGGTATTACTACAGGTACTACTACAGGTAGTAGCACAGGTACTACTACAGGTACTACTACAGGTAGTACTACAGGTACTACTACAGGTACTACTACAGGTAGTAGCACAGGTACTACTACAGGTACTACTACAGGTAGTACTACAGGTACTACTACAGGTAGTAGCACAGGTACTACTACAGGTAGTACTACAGGTACTACTACAGGTAGTACTACAGGTACTACTACAGGTATTACTACTGGTAGTAGCACAGGTACTACTACAGGTAGTACTACAGGTACTACTAAAGGTATTACTACAGGTACTACTACAGGTAGTAGCACAGGTACTACTACAGGTACTACTACAGGTACTACTACAGGTATTACTACAGGTACTACTACAGGTAGCACTACAGGTACTACTAAAGGTACTACTACAGGTACTACTACAGTTAGTACTACAGGTAGTACTACAGATACTACTACAGGTAGTACCACAGGTACTACTACAGGCACTACCACAGGTACTACTACAGGTACTACTACAGGTAGTACCACAGGTACTACTACAGGTACTACTACAGGTACTACTACAGGTAGTACCACAGGTACTACTACAGGTACTACTACAGGTACTACTACAGGTAGTACTACAGGTACTACTACAGGTACTACTACAGGTAGTACCACAGGTACTACTACAGGTACTACTACAGGAACTACTACAGGTAGTACCACAGGTACTACTACAGGCACTACCACAGGTACTACTACAGGTACTACTACAGGTACTACCACAGGTACTACTACAGGTACTACTACAGGTACTACCACAGGTACTACTACAGGTACTACTACAGGTACTACTACAGGTATTTATATAGATGTACTACAGGTACTTATAGATGTACTACAGGTATTTATAGATATACTACGGGTAAATATATTGTCATACTACAGGTATTCACACTACCAGTCTTTAGTTTGGACCCACCTTCTCATTTAATGTTTTTCTTTATTTTATGACTATTTCCTTTGTAGATTCTCCCTGAAGGCTTCAGATCTATGATTGAACACATCTGGAATTATGTAGGAAACAAAAACGTGTGAAATAAGTCAAATATGTTTTATATTTTAGATCCCTTGATTCCTGCTTTGAACACTCTTGGCGTTCTCTGGATGAGCTTCATGAGGTAGAACCTGAAATGGTTTGACTTCACAGGTGTTCTGTGTTAATTTGGTTCATTTGTGGAATTTCTTCCTTCTTAATGGGGTTGGAACCATCAGAAGTCAGTTTGGTCCACAGCTGACAGCCCTATTGGACAACTGTTAGAATCCATATTATGGCAAGAACCAATCAGCTGAGAGGACCAACAGTCCATCATAACTTTAAGAACTGAAGGTCAGTCAGTCTGAAAAACTGTAAAAACTTTGAACGATTCCACAAGGAACCACCTAGGAACTACCCAGGAACTTACCAGGAACCATCTAGGAACTACCTAGAAACCTACCAGGAACCATCTAGGAACTGCCCAGGAACCATCTAGGAACTACCCAGGAACCATCTAGAAATTATCTAGAGACCTACCAGGAACCATCTAGGAACTATCTAGAAACCTACCAGGAACCATCTAGGAACTACCCGGGAACTTACCAGGAACCATCTAGGAACTACCCAGGAACCTACCAGGACCATCTAGGAAATACCTAGCAAACTACAAGGACTTTGAATGTATCTCCAGGTTCAGTCTCTAAAACCATCCAGCTCTACGACCAAACTGTTTCCATGAGGACCTCCCCAGGAAAGGAAGACCAAGAGTCTCCTCTGCTGCTGAGGAGAAGTTTATCCGAGTTTCCAGCCTCAGAAATGTCCAGTTAACAGCAGCTCAGATTAGAGCCCAGATCTGGGCTTTGGTCTGATGAGTCCAAATGTGAGATCTTTGGTTCCACCCACCGTGTCTTTGTGAGACCAGAAGAGGTGAAGGGATGGTCTCTACATGCATGGTTCCCACCATGAAGCATGGAGGAGGAGGTATGATGGTCACTGCTGGGGATTTATTCCAGACTGAAGGAACCCTGAACCAGCATGGCTACCACAGCATCCTGCAGTGATTTGGTTTAGTTGGACCATCATTTATTCTCCAACAGGACAATGACCCCAAACACACCTCCAGGCTGTGGAAGGACTATCTGACCAAGAAGGAGATGATGGAGATGATCTTGCCTCCACAGTCTCCTGACTTAAACCCAGTCCAGATGTTTGGGATGAGATGGACCACAGAGTGAAGGCAGAAGGACCAACAAGAGCTCAGCATCTCTGGAACTCCTTCAAGACTGTTGGAGAACCATTTCAGCTTCTACCTCATGAAGCTCATCCAGAGAATAACAAGAGAGTTCAAAGCAGGAATCAAAACAAAGAATCGAACAGAACGCACAGATTCTGAGTCTTTATCGGTAATCTTTAATTCAAATTGAATCATTTGAACCAAGTGAGTTTTTTGGGACTTGTTCAGGGTTATCTAGGACTTCTTTTGGGTCATTTACGAGAAGATTTAACAGATTGGGGACACATTTTGAGTCATTTTGTACCATTTTTAAACTCATTTTGGGACATTTTGAGTAGTTCTGAACAGGTTTCGAGTCATTTTGGACATTTCAACTTGTTTTAGAAGTTATTTTAGACAGATTTTTGAGTCATTATTGGAAATTTTTAATTCAAATTAAATAATTTGAAGAATCTAAAATGTAAAACATGTTTTGACTCACACTTTTCTATTTCCTGCATAATTCCAGATGTGTTCATTCATAGTTTGATGCCTTCAGGGAGAATCTACGATGGAAATCGTCATAATGATGAAGAAGAAATTTACCTGGCTAAATGGCTGCAGCTCCAACAGACTTCGTCGAGGGACGGAGACCGACTGAAGGAGGCGACGGAGGAACGATGTGGAGACACGAGGAGGAGGATCACACTGGAAACACACCGACACGTCTGAGGAGAAGGAGGAGGACTTCTGATCATTCTGTTCCACCACACAGTTAACATGGTCAGCTACCGACGCTAACCCTAGCTGCTGCTTTTAAAATGTATTAGCTATTAATATTCAGACTTCTATGGAGGTTCTCAGTCTTTCATGTCCTGGTAATGGTAGGAGCTTCAGGAGAAACCAGCAGGAGGTTCTGGAAGACGTTTCTAGAAACGTCTTCCAGAACCATATCCTCATCCTGTAGATGTTTTACTATCTCCATATCTCCAGTCTTTTCCTCTCTACTCTGCTCATCATCTCTAGATCTTTCTCCATGCTGGATGGATCTCCAACTATCTGCTCCTCTGTTCTCTGTTTTTGTTGCATTTATTTGATTCATCCAGTAGCTTTGATTTTACTCTGTCTAAATTGTCATCTCTGTTTTGTGCTTTCGTAGTCTTGTGTCTTGTTTTTGTCATTTTGCATCTAGTTCTTGTTGTTTAGCGTCTAATTTTTGTCATTTAGCGTCTAGTTTTTGTTGTTTAGCATCTAGTTTTTGTCAGTTAGCGTCTAGTTTCTGTTGTTTTGTTTCTCTTTTTTGGCATTTTGTGTCTAGTTTTTGTCATATTGTGTCTAATTTTTGACGTTTTGTTTCTCTGTTTTGTCATGTTGCATCTAGTTTTTGTCATTAGCATCTAGTTTTTGTCAGTTAGCATCTAGTTTCTGTCGTTTTGTGTCTCTTCTTTGTCATTTTGCATCTAGTTTTTGTCGTTAGCGTCTAGTTTTTGTCGTTTAGTATCTAGTTTTTGTTATTTTGCATCTAGTTTTTGTCAGCATCTAGTTTCTGTCGGTTTGTGTCTCTTTTTTGTCATTTTGTGTCTAGTTTTTGTCATTTTGTGTCTCTTTGTGGTCGTTTTATCTCCTTATCCTGTAGATGTTTTTCCATCTCCATGTTTCCAACTACTTGCTACTCTGTTCTCTGTTTCTGAGCCATGCTGAGTTAATTTTATTGAGGTATTTTTGCATTTTCTACTTTTTTCATCACTTTATAGTCATTTTCTGTCTAAATTTTGACATTTTGTGTCTCGTTTCTGTTGTTTTGTTTCCCATTTGTGTTGTTTTGTCTTGCTTTCTTTTATATTCTGTCTCTTTTTTGTAATTTTGTGTCTAATTTGTGTTGTTTTATGTCTTGCTTCTCTCACTTTGTCCTGTTTGTTTTCTCTTTTGTGTCATTTTTTGGTCTTGTTTTTGTTGCTTTGTGCCTCTTTGTGATGGTTTTATCTCCTCATCCTGTAGATGTCTTTCTGTCTACATGTTCTTAAATATTTTATCAAATTTAATTTAATATTATACTGCAGACCGTGTGACGGTGAAAGATTTGCTGGTAGAAATGGAATCTTAAGACACACAACCGCAAAATACCAAAACACCGAGACGTGATCTGATGGAGGAAAACATGCATGAACGAACACACACACGCACACGCACACGCACACACACACGCACACGCACACACACACGCACACACACACACACACACACACACACACACACACACACACGCAGAAAGTAACAAAGACACACCATCAGTCAGCAGGAATGTCAGGAATCCTGCAGCTGAGCCAAGTCACATCCACACTACACAAAATTACCCCTATTAAGGACTCAGACAGCGAGCTTACACACACACACACACACACACACACACACACACACACACACACACACACAGTATTTATATAACCTACATAGAGAAAAAACTGAGTGAAAGTGCACATTTGTGACTCATTGAACCAAACATGTCTGCTCAGACAGTAGCGTCACTTTTTCCGTCCTCGGTGAAAACAGGACTTTCTGTGAGAACCTGAAGCTCCTCCTGTGTTCCTCACCTCTCAGCTTCAGCTGCAGTTCTTGGATGAGCTGCTGCTGCTGGGGCAGGAGAGGAGCCGGTGGCCCTGGAGGCCCCTGAGGTCCTGGAGGTCCTGGAGGTCCTGGGAGGCCATGCTGCAGACACAAAGAACAGGTCAGCTTAGGACTTCCTAGTTCTATGTCCACCAGCAGGAACCCTCCTGCACAGTTTAGGGGCCAAACATCTAATCCAGAATGTATTCTACAAGGAACATAATCTTTATTTCAGCCCTTGTTTGCACCTGGAACAAAACAACAAAAAGAACATCAACACATGTATAGAACTTCTGTTGTCCAGTTAGTTCATGTGGAGGTCTGACTGATGTTCCTGATTGGTTCCTGATGCTAGTGTTCCTGATGTTTGGTTCCTGATGCTCCTAGTGTTCCTGATGTTTGGTTCCTGATGCTAGTGTTCCTGATGTTTGGTTCCTGATGCTCCTAGTGTTCCTGATGTTTGGTTCCTGATGCTAGTGTTCCTGATGTTTGGTTCCTGATGCTGTATTTGAGGTTCCTAGTGTTCTGCTTCCATCCATCAGTAAAGTCTCTCCTGTCCTCACAACGTTTCTCAGTGTTTTAATTCAATTCAATTCAATTCAATTCACTTTTATTTATATAGCGCCAATTACAGTCACATTGTCTCGAGACACTTTACAGAACACATATGCCTGAACCCCCAGAGCAGCCCTAAAGAGACAGTGGCAGGAAAACACCCTTTTAACAGGGAAAAAACCTCGACCAGAACCCAGCTCTAATGTGGGGGGACCCACTGTTTTAGAACAGAGATCAGTGATTCCTCCACACTCTATAATCCTGGTTTTATTCTAAACTGTTTCTGTAGCTTTAAATGAGGTGCTGCTGCTGGCTCCGCCCCCTTCAGGAAGAAGACTCTCTCTGTCTGACTGATAAATTAGACTTTCTATCTCTCTCTCTGAGATCATCTTCCAGTAAATCTGTGTGAATGTTTCTAACTGCTGTGTTTGTTATCAGACGATGTCATAAAATCAGTATTAAAATGAAGCTAACGTTGGTTAGCATGTTATCATATTAGGATGTTAGCATGTTAGCATATTAGCATGTGGTCTGGATGAGTTTCTCTGTTTCATCCTCGTTCTGCTGTCTGACAACAGAAACATCTGGACTTGAGAGCAGCTTTAGTGTAGTTCAGCTGGATTAGAATGTAGTTTCATGAGGAGGTTCTCAGTCATCCAGGTCCTGGAGATGGTAGGAGCTTCAGGAAGAACCAACTGGAGGTTCTGGAAGACGGTCCTTCAAACGTCTTCCAGAACCTCCTGCTGGTTCCTCCTGAAGCTCCTACCATCTCCTCATGCTGTAGATGTTTTTCTATCTCCATATTTCCAGACTTTTCCTCTCTATTCTGCTCACCATCTGTAGAAGATGTTTCTCCATACTGGATGGATCTTCAACAACTTTTAAAAAGTTCTGGACATCTTAAAGCCATTTTAGACTATGTTGGGGTTATTTTGAAATCCGAAATCCGCGCCGAAATCCCATATGCTTGCCAACTAGTCTTGTCTGTGCTGAAAATTCAGTTGTCTCTGATGTCTGATATGTACCGGGTCCAGGCTTCAAAGCTAATATTAATGTTGTGAACCAGGAAAAGCCAGGGCCTGATGGAAACCAGGTAGCCAGCATCTCTGTCCTAGTAGGCAACAGAAAAAGAAAGGCGGCTATGTCAAGACACAGAAAGAAAAAGCTTTCAAATATAGTACATATTGTTTGTGAGCCACAAACAACTCCTGCTCACAAGGCAGGCAAAACTCCCCAGACATTAAAGATGGCTCTATTAAATGTTAGATCTTTAGCAGGGAAGACATTTTTAATCAATGACTTTATTATTGAGCACAATCTTGATTTTATGTTTTTAACTGAAACTTGGTTAGACCAAAATAACAGTGCAGCAGTTCTCATCGAGTCGACCCCTCCCAACTTCACTTTTATCAGTGAGGCCAGGGTGCAAAAGAGAGGGGGCGGTGTTGCAATTTTATTCAATGAATCGTTTCAATATCAGCAATTATCCTCTGAACATTTCTCCTCGTTTGAGTACGTAGCTCTTCAGCTGATGTCCTCATCTCAAGTTGTGCTACTTAATATTTACAGGCCTCCTAAATACTGTGCAAACTTTTTTGATGATTTTAGTGAACTGCTGTCTATGATCTGTATTGATTTTGACTGTGTAATTATTGCTGGCGACTTTAACATCCATGTTGACAATCCCCAGGACAAAGGGACTAAAGACTTGTACAACACTCTTGACAACTTTGGGCTGGTCCAGCATGTAACAGAGGCCACACATGACAAAGGGCATACGTTAGACCTACTTATCTCCAAGGGTCTGAGTATTTCCAATGTCACAGTGTCTGATGTTGGCCTTTCTGATCATTCCTGTGTTTTCTTTGAGAGCACCGTCTCAGTGCAATCGACAGTTTTTACAGAGATAACAAAAAAACGGTGTATTACTGAAAGCACCTCTGAGATATTTAACCAGGCTTTCTCTTCAACACCAGCTCTGTCTTGGGGTTTAGTCGATGAGCTGATAGGTAGCTTTAATGCTAAAATTGTAATTATTATGGATGCCATTGCTCCAACTAAGGTGAAAGTGATCTCTGGTAAGAAAAAATCTCCATGGAGAAATGCCACACTGGTCAGAAATAACAAAAGAGAGTGTCGGAAAGCTGAACGCAGATGGCGAAAATCAAAACTTCAGGTTCATTATAACATTTATAAAGAGAAACTGTACACTTACAATTTACAACTGAGGAATGCCAGACAATCTTATTTCGCAGATATAATCACCAAAAACAGTCACAATACACGAGCCTTATTTGCTACTGTGGACAGGCTAACAAACCCTCGTGTATCAGTAGCCCCTGAGTTACATTCTACCAGGGCCTGCAACGATTTTGCATCATTCTTTACAGAGAAAATCCAAAACATTAGACAAGCAGTTAGTGCCTCCACAGCAGGTTCAGGACATGTCCTGTGTCAGCGTAAAACCAATTTAAACACCATGACACAATTTAATCCTATCAATCGCAAAAACCTGGAGGACATTATACATCAACTAAACTCCTCCTCCTGCTGCCTGGATATTCTGCCTATAAGGTTTCTCAAAAAAGTTTCCCAGGTACTGCTGACAGATCTTTTATGGATTGTGAACTTGTCTCTTACGTCAGGCGTCTTTCCTCAGGCTTTAAAAACTGCTGTAATTAAGCCACTTCTAAAAAAGTGCAACCTCGACAAGTCACAAATGAACAGCTACAGACCAATCTCTAATCTCCCATTTTTAAGTAAGATCATTGAAAAAGCAGTTTTTCAACAGCTAAACAATTACCTAACAAAAAGTAACAGTTTCAGTGTTTTTCAGTCAGGTTTTCGGCAGCATCACAGCACTGAGACAGCCCTTATTAAGGTGATTAATGACATCCGCTTAAGTACAGACAGCGGCAGGATGACAGTCTTAGTGCTGCTGGATCTAAGTGCTGCGTTTGACACAGTCGACCACAATATACTACTCAACCGACTGGAGAACTGGGTGGGACTGTCCAGCACAGTACTCAACTGGTTCAAATCTTACCTAAAAGACAGGAATTACTTTGTGTCTATAGGTAACTTTAGGTCTGAACAGACAGCAATTACATGTGGAGTTCCGCAAGGTTCCATCCTGGGGCCTCTTCTGTTTAACATCTACATGCTCCCACTGGCCCAGACTATTGAAAACAATAACGTAAGTTACCATAGCTATGCAGATGACACGCAGATTTACATTACAATGTCCCCAGGAGACCATGGCCCTATACAGGTGCTGGGAAAGTGTATTGAACAGATTAATGAGTGGTTGTGTCAGAACTTTCTTCAGCTAAATAAAGACAAAACTGAGGGAATGGTTTTTGGAGCCAAGGAGGGGCAATTAAAAGTGAGCTTAGAGCTTCAGTCTCTACAGCTAAAAACCACAGACCAGGCCAGAAATCTGGGTGTGGTGATGGACTCAGAACTCAGCTTTGAAAAACACATCAAAGCAATTACAAAGTCGGTTTATTATCACTTAAAAAATATCTCAAGAATTAAAGGACTGATGTCTCAGCAGGACCTGGAAAAGCTCGTCCATGCGTTCATCTTCAGTCGGCTTGATTACTGTAACAGTATCTTTACAGGTTCACCTAAAAAAAACACTCAGACAACTGCAGCTGATTCAAAACTCTGCTGCTCGAGTCCTCACTAAGACCAAGAAAGTAGATCACATCACTCCAGTTCTGAAGTCTTTACGCTGGCTTCCTGTCACTCAGAGGGTAGATTTTAAAGTCCTGCTGCTGGTCTACAAAGCTTTAAATGGTTTAGGACCAAAATACATCAGAGACCTCCTGACTCAGTATATACCAACCAGACCACTCAGGTCATCTGGATCAGGTCTTTTATTAGTTCCCAGAGTGAAAACCAAACATGGAGAAGCTGCATTCAGCTTCTATGCTCCGTATATTTGGAACAAACTCCCAGAAAACTGTAGATCAGCTGAAACTCTCAGCACATTTAAGTCCAGTCTGAAGACCTACCTGTTCTCAGCTGCTTTTGACTAAGTTCTTCTAAGAGTTATTTTAAATCTTATTTTATGACAAACTCTGCAGTGTAACTTTTAAAATGTCCTTGCTTCCCAACTTCTGTTTTTGATTCTTTTACTCTTCTGCATCCTTAAATTTTAATGACCTTTTTAATGATTTTATAAATGTGTTTTCTTTCTTTTTATAATTGTGTTTTCATCTGCTGTTTTAATGTCCTTGTGAAGCACTTTGAATCGCCTTGTTGTTGAAATGTGCTATATAAATAAACTAACTTTAACTTTTAACTTTTGGGTGGATCTCCAGCAACTAGAAGATGTTTCATCATGCTGGATGGATCTCCAACAACCTGCTCCTCTGTTCTCTGGTTCTGCTGCATTTATTTATTGGTTTTCCTCTCAGCCTCTCTAATAGGGGCTTTTGACCAAAGAGCACCAGGTGCTAGGTTGGTTCAAAGTTGAGAGCCAGTGCTTTTTTGGTTCAAATCTCGTGCCGCCCCAGAACGGGTTTGTGTTTCCATTCGGAAGGAGCAAAGTTGGAGCTGCGTCATTGCGCCGCCACAAAACGTGTGTACGTCACTGCGTACGTAACCGTTCAACAGCGTTCGCGCCGTACGGAAACCCACACAACAACAATGGAGGACTTCATTGGAGTGGTGTTCATGGCTTTGCTAGTGTGTCTCGCCATCGTTGAACAGCAAAACCTTCTGTTAGGGGTTACCCATCGGCGTCGCCGTTCCAATGCCCGGCGATCACGTTTGAGAAGAAAGGTAATTATCAAAGACGTTTGGATACTTAACAGTAAACGTGCTAGCATTAGCTTAGCTACTTAACTTCGACTACGCTCGCATTGATTACTTAGCGGTTAAACACGCGCAATAAGTTGATGATCATATTTATGTTTATCTTTTTAGATGTTTTTAGATGTCACCCCGCCCTCTGCCCGTGACGTGCTCGGCTCTCAACTCTGGCCAAGTCTGGCCCAGCAACGAGTTGGTGCCCGAAACGGCCCCAGTTTTTGGAGCCCGGAGCCGCAGCTCCGGTGGTGGAAAGACAAAAAACCGGTGCCAAGTCGGGCATCGGCTCCGACTCCGAACGGGCTCCACCCCGGTCGAAAGCCCCTATAAGGAAACACTGCCTGCAGTTCAACCTGAAATTCTGAATGTTTTGGTCTCAGCTGGTCCTGGAGAACCAGAACCAGGAGGAATGTTCTGGTTCTCCAGGAGACATGCAGAATAAAGTTATTCTGATGAAGCTGAAAGATTTTACATTGAGATGTTGGAAAGTTTAAAATGTGCTGATTGTTGAGTCGTGTTGTAGACTGAAAGCTGTCAAGGGTTAGAACCTGCCGTAAACCATCAGAGAATGTGTTGAAGCTCATCACATGATTCAATGTTCACTTTATTAGGAACGCCTCAGCAGCTCTTCTGTTCGGACAACCACCATTTAATGATTATGGATGAATCCATTAGTTTCTGGGTGGTCAGTGTGTACTTTGTGTCTCGTTTTGTCTTTTTGTGTCTGTTTTTTGTCGTTTTGTGTCTCATTTTTGTCATTCTGTGTCTGTTTTTTGTTGTTTTATGTCTTATTTTTGTCGTTTTGTGTCTTGTTTTTGTCTCGGTGTACTTTGTGTCTGACCTTGGAGGTTCTCTTGGAGCCTTTGCTTCTCCGGTTGTCTCCTTTGTTGGAGTTTCTTCTGAAGATCAGCCAGGAGCTGAGAGGAGAAACTCTGGACACGTCTGAGGATGGCGGCTCCTGAAATGAACAAACGTAGATTTGAGTCTCCATCGGTTCCTTGTGCTCAACGCTGAAACGCTACCTCTGAAAGCTTCCATCCAGATGTTCTAAAACCTGTTTTTAACTCACAAACAGCTGGACAGAAACACAGACAATAAAAAATTGAAAACAGAAAACCAAGCAAAGCTCTTCCACCTGGACTGATGGATTCACTGTCAGCTATTAAAAAACCACCAACCGTTTGGTTCATCTGATAATTAGTCTTTTTTAATAAACCCAGCCTGAACTCTGGGATAAAGAAGCTGATTAGTCGTCAACCAACTGTCCGTCTGGACGGTTTTCTATCATTTGGGCTATTTCTGGGTCATTCTGAATGGATTTATTCACTTTGGATCTGTTTATTTTGGATAATTACTCAGTATTTGATTCATTTTGAAGCAGTTTCCAGTTATTTTGGATGAGATTTTGTACTTCATCAGGATCACGTAGTTCTGAGACTTTTCTTGGCATTTCAGGCTCATTTTCAGCCACTTTAGAAAACTTTCTGTCATTTATGGACAATGTTTCAGCATTGTTAAGTCGCTGTGGACAAAATTTCAGACATTCTGAACAAGGTTTATTCAGTTTTTTACTGATATTTCAAGTGTTTTGTTCTCACAGATGAGACACGAAAAGAACAAAAAGGAGATACAAAAGGACAAAAACGAGACACAAAGCAACAAAATTAAGATACAAAACAACAAAACTGAGACAGAATCTCCAGATGTTCATCACTGAATGATGCTCCAGCTGATCTGGTTCATTTAATCATGAACATCTGGTGAAACAGCTGGACATGAAGAAGCTGCAGGTTGGAGGTTCTTCTCACCAGGATCTCGGCGCTGACGGCTTCGTCCTCCTCCAGGATCTCCTGACTCTCCTCACTGTCCTCATCCAAGCCGGCCTCCACCACCACCACCATCATCATCATCATCACCAGGAGCCCCAGCAGCAGCTGTCCTGCCACAGCCGGAGAGCTCCTTCCTCGGGGAGACCTGAGCAGCATGCTGGGCATCTGTGGAAGAACCAGAGGACGGAGGTCTGACTGGACCTAAGAAGCTCCCATGATGCACCTCTCAGTCAGTCTCCTGGCTCCTGAAGCAGCTATTCTTCTTCTTCTCTTCTTCTTCTTCTCTTCTTCTACTATAGTTTATAGCTGCATCTCCTCCTCTTTGGGTCAGTTTCCACTGAGTCACACAGAACAAACTGCAGCAGATATGAATCCTCCCAGAGACCTTCAGCTCCTCCTCGTCTTCAGCTCCTCCTCTCCTTCAGCTCCTCCTCGTCTTCAGCTCCTCCTCTCCTTCAGCTCCTCCTCTCCTTCAGCTCCTCCTTGTCTTCAGCTCCTCCTCTCCTTCAGCTCTTCGTCTCTGCTGCTGAGTGATGCTGATCCTCCTGCAGACTCAGTCTGGATGTCTGCTGGGTTTTTATCAGCCTCCCCCTCTACTCCTTCTTCTTCCTCTTCTTCTCCTTCTTCTTCTTCTAGTTTCTCCTCAAAGAAACAGTTTGTTTCTCCAACCTCCCATAAATCTTCAGTTGTATTTAGGTGTCTTCATATAATAAAGGATGTCCTGGACGCCCTTCAGTCTTTTTGAACCATTGTGGACACATGTTCATCCTCTTTAGAAAGGTTTAAAATTGTCTCTGACATGTTGTAGTCTGATCCTCTCTTCTATCTCTGTGTGGATCTGAAGCCATCTGTCCTCAGTCTGGTCCTGAATGTCTCCTCAGTGTCCATCTGTCTGTCCTCAGTCTGGTCCTGAATGTCTCCTCAGCGTCCGTCTGTCTCCGTTTTATCTTCTCTTCCATCACTTGTCTGTCTTTACCTCCAGACTTTGTTTTCCTACTGGTATTTTCTCTGAAAGCTGAAACATTACAGGTGATTTTATACAGATCACTGCTTTTATTCTTTTATTGGTTTTCAGCACTAAAGAACCAAGAAACTCTGAGAAAAGGTTGTTGAAAAGCATCAGTCAGGACGATACAAGAACATTTAAAGTTCCTGAAGATCTCCTGGAGTCCAGTTAAATCTATCATTAAGAAATGGAAGGAAGATGGAACATGAATAAATCTGACTAGAGCAGGACGTCCTCAAGACCTGAGAGACTAGAGAGGGAGGCCACCAAGACTCCTATGACTCCTCTGAAGGAGAAAGAGACTAGAGAGGGAGGCCACCAAGACTCCTATGACTCCTCTGAAGGAGAAAGAGACTAGAGAGGGAGGCCACCAAGACTTCTATGACTCATCTGAAGGAGAAAGAGACTAGAGAGGGAGGCCACCAAGACTCCTATGACTCCTCTGAAGGAGAAAGAGACTAGAGAGGGAGGCCACCAAGACTCCTATGACTCCTCTGAAGGAGAAAGAGACTAGAGAGGGAGGCCACCAAGACTTCTATGACTCATCTGAAGGAGAAAGAGACTAGAGAGGGAGGCCACCAAGACTCCTATGACTCCTCTGAAGGAGAAAGAGACTAGAGAGGGAGGCCACCAAGACTCCTATGACTCCTCTGAAGGAGAAAGAGACTAGAGAGGGAGGCCACCAAGACTTCTATGACTCATCTGAAGGAGAAAGAGACTAGAGAGGGAGGCCACCAAGACTCCTATGACTCCTCTGAAGGAGAAAGAGACAAGAGAGGGAGGCCACCAAGACTCCTATGACTCCTCTGAAGGAGAAAGAGACTAGAGAGGGAGGCCACCAAGACTCCTATGACTCCTCTGAAGGAGAAAGAGACAAGAGAGGGAGGCCACCAAGACTCCTATGACTCCTCTGAAGGAGAAAGAGACTAGAGAGGGAGGCCACCAAGACTCCTATGACTCCTCTGAAGGAGAAAGAGACAAGAGAGGGAGGCCACCAAGACTCCTATGACTCCTCTGAAGGAGAAAGAGACAAGAGAGGGAGGCCACCAAGACTCCTATGACTCCTCTGACGGAGAAAGAGACTAGAGAGGGAGGCCACCAAGACTCCTATGACTCCTCTGAAGGAGAAAGAGACAAGAGAGGGAGGCCACCAAGACTCCTATGACTCCTCTGAAGGAGAAAGAGACTAGAGAGGGAGGCCACCAAGACTCCTATGACTCCTCTGAAGGAGAAAGAGACAAGAGAGGGAGGCCACCAAGACTCCTATGACTCCTCTGAAGGAGAAAGAGACAAGAGAGGGAGGCCACCAAGACTCCTATGACTCCTCTGACGGAGAAAGAGACTAGAGAGGGAGGCCACCAAGACTCCTATGACTCCTCTGAAGGAGAAAGAGACAAGAGAGGGAGGCCACCAAGACTCCTATGACTCCTCTGAAGGAATTCCTAGAAATAATCTATTTTTACAAATTCTTGTCCTGAAAGCCAAAATAAATCAATTCAATTCTTTAATTTTTAGACTCTTAGATGAACAGAGTTGAAGGTTCTAGTGTTCACATCCAGCAGAACAACACAACTGTTAACACACACTCCTACACACACAGACACAAATACACCCACCCTCCTGCTGTCTGATAAATGGGGAGGGTTCTGATGAAACAGCAGAGAGAGGTTCCACAGAATCTGACTGGAACTGATAGACACACACACACACACACACACACACACACACACACACACACACACACACACACACACACACACACACACACACAACTGCATCATTACATCAGTCATGACAGACAAGTTTGTTTAAGTTCAGCAGCATCCTGACAGATCTATAAATTAAACAAAGATTTGAAGGTTCTTCCCTGTGGTTCATGTTTAGTCTGAAGTTCTGCAGCTCAGTGGAACCAGAACATCATGAAAAAGCAGAGAGAACTCAGAGATGTGACTCAGAGTGAAGGTTTATTCATCCCAGATGAATCTTCAGAACACGTTGTGGAAAACTGCTGTGATGTTAAAACGTTCCACAGGTTTCACCAGAAGACTGCAGATATCTAAAAAACACTGAAAACATCTCCAGAATGAGGATGTTCTACAGCTCTACCATCTACTGAATGTTCTCCAGCTCTACCATCTACTGAATGTTCTCCAGCTCTACCATCTGCTGGATGTTCTCCAGCCAGTAGGCAATTTTCAAGTAATTCTAGACAATTTTTGAATGATTCTGGGCAAGTTTTAGTCATTGTGGACAGAGTTTTGTCATTTAAGATGTTTCAAGTAAGTTTGGAAAAATTTACTTATTTTGGACAAGTTTTAAGCAGTTTTCAAATGGTTTCAGTCGTTTCAGACAAGTTTCTGAGTCATTCTGAACCGACTTTGAGTCATTTTGGACAGATTTTGAAGTAAATTTGACAGTTTTTAGTGCATGAAGACTCTTGTGTTCACTCTTGCATCCAACAGCAGAACATTTGGTGAGGAATTTAGTTTTGTTAGTTTAACTGTAAACAATAAACAAAAATAAATATAATTTATATTTGTTTGTGTCTGTCTAATGCAGCCACACCTTCTGAAACACAAAAAAGATTTTTCCACAAATATTTCATGATCATATTTGAGATTGTGTCGAGTTTTAAAACTTTTTTCCACCCCTGTAGGTGCGCTGGGTGTCGCTGAGCAGTGTTGCATTCTGGGTAATTTCTGTTGGTGTAGTTCTGGAGAATCACAGAATCACAGAATCCCACCCTTCTGCTGTCTGATAAACAGGGAGGGTTCTGATGAAACAGCAGAGAGAGGTTCTGACTGAAACTGATAGACACACACACATGCACGCACACACGCACACACACACACCACTGTATTATTACATCACTCTGTTGTCATGGAAACGGCTTCATCTCACTCTCACTGAAGTTCTTTAACCTCAGCAGGAAAATGTGATCCGAGCGTTGGACGGGACAAATTCAGGAAACATGGAGACAAAAAAAAAAAACATCTACAGGATGAGGAGACGACATGAACACAAGGAGACACAAAACGACAAAATAAGACACACAACAGTCAACATGAGAAACAAAACAGCCCAAATGAGTCACAAAACGGCAAAAATGAGACATAAAACAACAGAAATGAAACACAGAATGACAAAAATGAGAAACAAGACAGGAAAAATAAGACATAAAAGGACAACAGCAGGAGCAGGAGCAGACTTTGAGATCTCCACTGACGTAAACGTTTCAGTTTGAGTTCAGGAGGAAAGTTCAGGATCTGAAACATCAAGTTTTATCAGCAGCAGATTAATGCTGCAGCCTGAGATCCACCTGGACAGGAACAGGTGGGGGCAGGGTCTAAGTCCTGTAAGAGGATCAGCACACACACACACACACACACACACACACACACACACACACACACACACACACACACACACACACACACACACACACACACACACACACACACACACGGTGAGCCTCAGCAGATCAGGTCAGTCTCTCTGGTGAACTGAAGCATGCTGGGAGCCGTAGGCAACACGACGAACCCCAGGAACACGACTTACCTCTGAACCTGAGACACGGTAAATACACAACAACACACAACACTACACAATACACAACACTACACAACACTACACAACAATACACAACACTACACAATACACAACACTACACAACTCTACACAACAGCAACACTGCACAACACTACACAACACTACACGATACACAGCACTACACAACACTACACAACACACAACACTATACAACAATACACAACACTACACAACACTACACAATACACAACACTACACAATACTACACAATACACAACACTACACAACACTGCACAACACACAACGCTACACAACAATACACAACACTACACAACACTTCACAGCAATACACAATACACAACAATACACATTACACAACAATACACACCAATACACAACAATACACATGAATAAACAACATTACACAAGACACAACAATGCACAAAAATAAACAACAAAACATAGTACACAACAATACACAACACTACACAAGGTTACACCCTGTGTTTTTGTGTTCCACCTGTAGGAACCTGTATCTAGATAGAACTTCATTCCTTTGCTGCTTTTCAACATTCAGTCTAATCTATCTGAGTTTTGTACCAGAATTTACAAAAACAGCTTTTATCATTCTAAAATATTGTCTAATAATTAAAAATATAAAATGTAAAACAAAAGACTGAAGGAGTATTCTGGTCTAGAAGTCCATGATGGATGATCTGAGGTCAGTGATTGGAGGATAAAGACTCCTGGATCTGAAGGTTCTGTCTCTGGTGGATCAGAACTCCTGGATAGAACTACACCATGAAGACTGAACAACCAAGAAACTCTGAGAAAAGGTTGTTGAAAAGCATCAGTGAGGACGATACAAGAACATTTAAAGTTCCTGAAGATCTCCTGGAGTCCAGTTAAATCCATCATTAAGAAATGGAAGGAAGATGAAACATGAATAAATCTGACTAGAGCAGGACGTCCTCAAGACCTGAGAGACTAGAGAGGGAGGCCACCAAGACTCCTATGACTCCTCTGAAGGAGAAAGAGACTAGAGAGGGAGGCCACCAAGACTCCTATGACTCCTCTGAAGGAGAAAGAGACTAGTGAGGGAGGCCACCAAGACTCCTATGACTCCTCTGAAGGAGTTCCAACTTCAGACTGTTCATCCAACAACTGCTGTCTGTTCTTCACCAGTCAAAGCTTCATGGAGACAAAGAGAAAGACTCTGATGGAAAAAGCTCCAATTAAATCTGGACTAGAGTTCACCAGAAGACATGTGGAGACTCTGAAGACACCTGGAAGAAGGTTCTGTGGTCTGAGGAGACCAGGATGAAGCTTTGTGACCATCAGACTACATGATATGTTTCACATCATCACAAACACACCATCCCCACTGTGAAGCACGGTGGTGGCGGCATCATGATGTGAAGCATGGTGAAGAAGGAGGTAAAACTTCAAATGTTCAGACTGATGGAGACCAACAGGATCCATGATGGACCTGAAGGTTCATCTACTAGATCCTGATTGATGGAGTCACTGATTTATGGTTTATATTTACTGACATTATTTTGGATGGATTTAATGTTGAAAATTAACAAATGAGGAAAACCTGCAGATGAATCATTCTGAGACGTAATGGAGATATCTGTACGTGTGTAACTGTGTGTGTGTGTGTGTATAGGAGTGTGTAGGTGTGTGTGTGTAGGTGTGTGTGTGTCGGTGTGTGTGTGTGTGACTGTGTGTGTGTGTGTGTATAGGAGTGTATAGGTGTGTGTGTGTGTGTGTGTGTGTGTGTGTGTCTCTGTGCGTGTGTGTGTGACTGTGTGTATATAGGAGTGTGTAGGTGTGTAGGTGTGTGTGCATGTGTGCGTGTGTGTGTGTGTGTAGGCGTGTGTAACTGTGTGCGTGTGTGTGTGTGTGTGTGACTGTGTGTGTGTGTGTAGGTGTTTGTGTGTGTGTATGTGTGTGTGCAGGTGTTATGGACGAAGTGGATCCGTCTCCTTTACGGCGTTTCGTCATCGCTAAGCGTTCGATCACCTCCATCTTTGATCAGCTGCTGGACTTTGTGAAGGATGGCTCCGCCTTCGTGGATGGTCAGACACACACACACACACACACACACACACACACACACACACACACACACACACACACACACACACACACACACACACACACACACACACAGTTCAACTTATTCAGATATCTTTATGAAGCCAGTTATTAACTCAGTGAATCCGGACATGTGATTGGTTCAGCTGACAGAGGCGGAGCTACAGGCGACCAATCACTTCACAACTCAGACCAGACCATAGTATTAGAGGAATGATCAGGATCATTAACATCACTCCTCATCATTAGGACCACAGTAGCTCTGACTGTCATTATCGGTTACCATGGTGATGGTCCTGACACCTGGAGTCACCTGCTCAGGTGTGTGTGTGTTTGCTGTGATGTCAGAGGCGTGGCGGAGCGACGACCTGGCCCAGGTGGTGGTGGAGGAACAGAGTCTGGAGCTGCAGAGCTGCTTCACCAAACTGTCCACCATCAGGGAGGTTCTGCTGCGAAGACACATGAAGGTGGCCTTCTTCGGCAGGTGAGGACAACACCTGGAGACACTGCAAATACATGAAACGTCTCTATACCATAAAACGACACAAACGAGACACAAACAACAAAAACAAGACACAAATGACAAAAACAAGATACAAAACGACAACAAAAGACATAAAACAACAAAAACAAGGCACAAAATGACAAAAATGATAAACAACAACAACAAGACATAAAACAACAAAAAAAAGACACAAAATGTCAAAAATGAGACACAAAATGACAAAAAAGAGACAAAATGACAAAAATGAGACACAGAATGTCAAAAATTAGAAACAAAATGACAAAAACGAGACACAAATGATAAAAACGAGACACAAAATGTCAAAAATGAGACACAAAAGACAAAATTGAGGCACAAAATGACAAAAATGAGACACAAAGCAACAAAAACGAAACACAAAACGTCAAAAATGAGACACAAAACTGAGATGACAAGAGAGACTGAGCAGAAAACCAATAAATAAATGCAGCATGACTCAGAAAGAGTGAACAGAGGAACATGGTGTTGGAGATCCATCCAGCATGGAGAAACATCTACAGATGATGAGCAGAGTAGAGAGGAAACGTCTGGAGATAGAAAAACATCTACAGGATGAGGAGATGGTAGGAGCTTCAGGAGAAACCAATTGGAGGCAGAATGTCCAGTTGGTTTCTCCTGAAGCTCCTACCATCACCAGGACCTGGATGACTGAGAACCTCTACAGAAGTCTGAGGAGACACCGTCAGCTCAGATAATAACTGTGCTGTCTGTCGGTCAGGACCAGTAACGGGAAGAGCACTGTGATCAACGCCATGCTCAGAGACCGGGTTCTGCCCAGCGGCATCGGCCACACCACCAACTGCTTCCTGAGCGTGGAGGGAACCGACGGAGATGAGGCCTTCCTCACCACCGAGGCGTCGGCCGACAGGAGCAGTGTCTCCGTAAGCCGCTTTCTGAAACATTTCCTCCGGCGGGGGTGGGCGTGGCCGACTAACCGAACCTTCCTCTGCAGACGGTGAACCAGCTGGCTCACGCTCTCCACATGGACCCCACCCTGGACTCTGGCAGTTTGGTCAAGGTGTTCTGGCCTAAAAGCCGCTGCGCCCTGCTGAGAGACGACCTGGTGCTCATGGACAGGTAACCCTCCACCAGATGTTGATGTGGAAACTAAGACTTTACCGTGTTAAAATGTCCAAAAAGCTTCTTTAAAGATCTTCAAAAAGTCACCAGGAGAGTCAGAGAAACACCTAGGAGAAATTCTACGCAGCGACCAGAACTACAAGAAGTTCAGGATAGTAGACTGTAGATTCTTGGTAAAGTTCAGGATAATAGACTGTAGGTTCTGGGTAAAGTTCAGGATAATAGACTGTAGATTCTTGGTAAAGTTCAGGATAGTAAACTGTAGGTTCTTGGTAAAGTTCAGGATAGTAGACTGTAGATTCTTGGTAAAGTTCAGGATAGTAGACTGTAGGTTCTTGGTAAAGTTCAGGATAATAGACTGTAGATTCTTGGTAAAGTTCAGGATAATAGACTGTAGGTTCTTGGTAAAGTTCAGGATAGTAAACTGTAGGTTCTTGGTAAAGTTCAGGATAATAGACTGTAGGTTCTTGGTAAAGTTCAGGATAATATACTGTAGATTCTTGGTGAAGTTCAGGATAATAGACTGTAGATTCTTGGTAAAGTTCAGGATAATAGACTGTAGATTCTGGGTAAAGTTCAGGATAATAGACTGTAGGTTCTTGGTAAAGTTCAGGATAGTAGACTGTACATTCTTGGTAAAACACTCTTTTGAGTGTTTTGCAGCCCTGAACTTTACTAAGAATCTACAGTCTACATATCTACACCACTGTTCCAAAACTTGGGGTCATCCAGATAAATCCATGTTCTCCATGAAAACTCTGACTTTTATTCATGTGCTAACATAACTGCACAAGGGTTTTCTAATCATCAGTTAGCCTTTCAACACCATTAGCTAACACAATGTAGCATTAGAACACAGGAGTGATGGTTGCTGGAAATGTTCCTCTGTACCTCTATGGAGATATTCCATTAAAAATCAGCCGTTTCCAGCTAGAATAGTCCTTTACCACATTAACAATGTCTACACTGGATTTATCATTCATTTAATGCTATCTGCATTGAAAATCAGGACATTTCTAAGTGACCTCAGACTGTTGAACGGTAGTGTGTTTGACTTTCTGATCTTCCTCCAATCTTCCAGACATCCTCACTGCTCCATGACCTTTCTTATTTCCTCCACAGACACACAAAACCATCAGAACATCAGAGATTACTAGAATATTCATCATCATGTATTTCATGTTTTAACTCTACTCATCAGTTTAACAGCACTTATATCATCTTTTAATTTTAGCACGTCATACCTAAAACTATTCCACTACCGTTTCTCCCCACGTTTCTCTTTGTGAAACTCAACCTGCAGGGTCTTAGTCTAAACCTCTTTTTCAGCGTGAGTGAGTTTTTAAGCCAACATTCAGATTGCTGCTGGCCCTTTTATGATGCAGCTCATCCACCAGATAGACCAGTAACCATGGTAACCATGGTCCTCTCTGACCTCCAGCCCGGGGACTGATGTCACTCTGGAGTTGGACACCTGGATCGATAAGTTTTGTCTGGACGCAGACGTCTTTGTTCTGGTGGGAAATGCCGAGTCGACGCTGATGAACACGGTGAGGATCGGCTGATCTGCCATCGACTGCTTGTGTCTGCAGGTCTGATGAGCTTCTCTGTGTCTGCAGGAGAAACTCTTCTTCCATAAAGTCAGCGAGAGAATCTCCAAACCCAACATCTTCATCCTCCACAACCGCTGGGACGCCTCGGTGACGGAGCCAGAGTACATCGAAGAGGTGGGTGACAGAAAGCATTGTTATCACCACGGCAACGGGCAAATTGTTGGAGCACAATCTCATTCTACCAGGAAAACAGACTATGTGTGAGATAGCTCCTGCGCATTCGTTGAATGAAGCGATAGGAGAAGGTATTTAGGTCTCATTAAACATGTTTATTTAAGAGCAGATTGAATATAGTACAGAGCTCTGGGTCCAAACTTCTATCTCTGACAACAACAGAGTTCTTGTCAGTTCACGAAGTCTGACACACTATTCTTCCCCGGATCCAGCTTTATATCTAGTTTCACAGGTGTAAGCATTCAGGGTGTGTCTTTCTTCTGGTTGGTTGTCTTCTGTGCATCTGACCCCCTCCTTTGCGTATGAGCAGCCATCTTGTTGTCCTGGTCAGGATGCTCCGAACCTCACAGCCTCTTTCTGGGGGAGGATGAAACCTCAGCAGTTGTTCTTATCTGTGGAACAGAGTCTTCCAGCACAACCTTGAAACAGAGCCTCCATCATAACTTTTCACCTAGTACTTTTCCACTCTTGCATACCTCCCTTATTTAGTATTTTTCATCTTCATAGACAGTGTAAAACATTATCATAAACAGTGTAAAACATTAGAAATATGATTCTATAAAAGCAAGTAATTAAAATAAAACAGTTAGTATAGAAACTCCATTTGGAAATACCATAGAAATCCCACAAAATCTATCCATAAAGAGTTCCTCATCCAGCAGTTAACAGGCTGGAGCTTCTCTGGAGATTTTCCAGATTCCATCCTGGTTTCTGTTTGTTTCCCAGTTTGAATGATGAACTACTGGTTCAGGAGAACGGGACTAACTGACTGTGTTCGTTGAGCAGCAGCTCTTCAGGATGTTTGGAGCTCCGTATGAGTTTAAAGTTGGGTTGGAATCACGAGGTACTCCTGCAGCCCCACTGAGGTCCACAGCAACAGGTCAGATTACAGGAACTAACCTGAGACTGCTCCCCCTACTGGCCAGGTGAGGAAGCAGCACCTGGACCGCTGTGTCACGTTTCTGGCCGAAGAGCTGAAGGTGGTCGGGCTGGACGAGGCTGAAGGGAGGATCTTCTTCGTCTCCGCTAAAGAAGTCCTCAGCTCCAGGATGCAGCAGGCGCAGGGCATGCCTGAGACAGGTGAGACAGGTGAGATAGGTGAGACAGGTAATGTTTACTGATTATTGCGTTAACCTTTATATTAGCCACAACTATATAATGTTAGCCTAAACAAGTAACATTAACCTCTCCGTTAGTTCAAACAAGATATCAGCTGTAAACTCTGAGCACTTTGGGTTTCCTCCCAGATCCTTAGTGAGAACCTTCTTTCTTGTCTCTGATGATGTCGAAGCAGGATAATGTTAGCTGCTACATTAGCCCAAACAAGATAATGTTAGCTGCTAGATTAGCCCAAACAAGATAATGCTAGCCACTGCATTAGCCCAAACAAGATAAGGTTAGCTGCTGCATTAGCCCAAACAATATAATGTTAGCCGCTACATTAGCCCAAATAAGATAATGTTAGCTGCTACATTAGCCCAAACAAGATAATGTTAGAAGCTAGATTAGCCCAGACAAGATAATGTTAGCCGCTGCATTAGCCCAAACAAGATAATGTTAGCCGCTACATTAGCCCTAACAAGATAATGTTAGCTGCTACATTAGCCCAAACAAGATAATGTTAGCTACTAGATTAGCCCAAACAAGATAATGTTAGCCGCTACATTAGCTCATACAAGATAATGTTAGCTGCTGCATTAGCCCAAACAAGATAATGTTAGCTGCTACATTACCCCAAATAAGATAATGCTAGCCACTGCATTAGCCCAACTAACATAATGTTAGCTGCTAGATTAGCCCAAACAAGATAATGTTCGCCGCTACATTAGCCCAAACAAGATAATGTTTGCCGCTACATTAGCCCAAACAAGATCATGTTAGCTTCTAGATTAGCCCAAACAAGATAATGTTAGCCACTACATTAGCTCATACAAGATAATGTTAGCTACTGCATTAGCCCAAACAAGATAATGTTAGCCGCTACATTACCCCAAATAAGATAATGCTAGCCACTGCATTAGCCCAACTAACATAATGTTAGCTGCTAGATTAGCCCAAACAAGATAATGTTCGCCGCTACATTAGCCCAAACAAGATAATGTTTGCCACTACATTAGCCCAAACAAGATCATGTTAGCTTCTAGATTAGCCCAAACAAGATAATGTTTTCTGCTACATTAGCCCAAACAATATAATGTTAGCTGCTACATTAGCTCTAACAAGATCATGTTAGCCGCTGCATTAGTCCAAACAAGATAATGTTAGCCGCTGCTACATTAGCCCAAACAACATAATGTTAGCCGCTACATTATCCCAAACAAGATGTTAGCTGCTAGATTAGCCCAAACAAGATAATGTTAGCCACTACATTAGCCCAAACAAGATAATGTTAGCCGCTGCATTAGCCCAAACAAGATAATGTTAGCTGCTAGATTAGCCCAAACATGATAACGTTAGCCACTACATTAGCCCAAACAAGATAATGTTAGCCGCTACATCAGCTGGCAGTCGACCTGCAGCTCCCAATTTTTCTCAGCCGAACCTGAACATTGGAACATTCTGCTTCTTCCTGTAGGTGGCGCTCTGGCTGAAGGTTTCCACGAGAGGCTGAGAGAGTTCCAGAGGTTTGAGAGAACATTCGAGGTACAAAAACACAAAAAATATGATGTTTTCCTGTTTGCAAAGTTTCTCAATGAAGAACTAAAATATCATCAAAACTAACCAAACAGCTGTGACACCAAGGTTAGCACTCGGTATATATATATATATGTATATATATATATATACATATATATATATATATATATATATATATATATATATATATATATATATATATATATATATATATATATATGTATATATATATATATATATATATATATATATATATATATATATATAAACTGTGTAAACGTGAATATGCAGGGCTGTGTAATTTTATCTGATTCCATTTTGTTGTTTTTCACAGTAACAGGGGTGTCAAACTCATTTTAGTCTAGGGGCCAGTAATAACCTATAAATAACCACAACTCCAACTTTTCCCCTTTGTTTTAGTTTAAAAAAAAAGTACATTCTGAAAATGTTCACATTTAATGAAGTATCTTTTTACAAAACATTATAAAGCTGAAATTTCTTAAGAAAAATAAGTTCAGTTTCAACAGTATCCTATTATGCCTCAGTTCATCATTTACACATGCATTGTAACTGCCACATAAGTTTATCTACAAAACCACAAAACATTCAGTCACAGCTATCTGAAATTGAACAATCTACGCGTAGAAATTATTTTAAATTTACAGTTTTACAAATTTACAATTTACAGTTAATGTTGTTGTAATTTTTATCCTTTGTAAATTTGTCCCGTGGGCTGAAATGGACCGTCTGGTGGGCCGGTTTTGGCCCACAGGCCGTATGTTTGACATTGCTGGTAAAAATAATCAGAGAAGATGAGCCGAGTACATGACGTGATCAAGTATGCTGGTGTTCCAACTGCACATTAATGATGCATTCTCACGTTCTCGGGAGTCCGTACCTCCGAGTCCGAACGACCAACACAATTTCAGTATTGTTGTGTGCTGCAAAAAAACAGGCCGACGTTAAAACAATAGTTCAGCTAATTAGTTCCGCGAAGACAGACCTTTTCCTCCCAGTCGCCAGCGCCCCCTCTGTCATACCTCTGCATCCCCCCAGGGGGGTGTGCCCCACTGTTTGAGAAACACTGGTCTAAACAAATAACATTAGTAGCTACGTTAGCCAAAAGAGCTAATGTTAGCCTCTACATGAGTCTAAAGAAGCTCCTGTTAGCATTGCTCTGAGGCTACACCAGATGTTAGCCGACCCAAGCTAACGTTAGCCTGACTGTAATAACACCCCTCTATCTCTACCCCTCTACCTCTTCTCCTCTACCTCCATCCCTCTATCTCTACCTCTCTACCTCTTCTGTCCCTCTCAACCCGCCCGGCCAGCAGCAGATGGGTTCCCCCACATTAGAGCCGGGTTCTGCTCGAGGTTTTTTTCCCTGTTAAAAGGGTGTTTTCCTTGCCACTGTCTCCTTAGGGCTGCTCTGGGGGTTCAGGCATATGGGTTCTGTAAAGCATCTCGAGACAATTTGACTGTAATTGGCGCTATATAAATAAAATTGAATTGAATTGAATTGAATTGAATTGAATTGAATTGAATTGAAGTTGTTTGTTTGTGCAGGAGTTCATCTCTCAGTCTGCGGTGAAGACCAAGTTTGAGCAGCACACGGTCCGAGCCTGGCAGATCGCTGAGGCCGTCAGAGCTGTGATGGATGCCATCAACATCGCCGCCGCCGACAGGAAGTGAGCAAAATACTTCACTGTTTCCCACATTCTGCTTTTCACCTCCTCCTCCTTTGATGTGTCTTTTAGCCCTAACAGAACAGTAAGTGACTCTGTCGTCCAGATTAAAGCCAGTCAACGTCTTTCAGCAAAACCCCGCAGGAACATGACACACCTGTTTCATCTCTCCTCTGACCTGCAGGATCTGCTGCCTGGAGGACCGGGAGGAGCAGAGGGATCGGCTGGACTTCGTCCGAGGACAGATTAACCGTCTGAGTGACAGCATCAAGGAGAAGATCAAGACTCTGACGGATGAAGTCGCTGCCAAGGTAAAGGAGGAGATTTAAAGTCTCACCTGGTTCAGACGCCTGCTGCTCATCCTTCTCCTCATCTTGTAACAGGACCGACAGGAAGTACAGCTGAGAGTCATATGAGATGGTTCTGAACCAGCTGGACCCACCCTAACTCTAAACCTAAACCTAATCCTAAACCTAAACCTAATCCTAAACCCAACCCCAACCCCAACCCTAACCCTAACCAGAATCATGAAACTGATTCTACACTGAAGCAAGGACCGCTAAAGTCAGCAGCTCTGACTGAAGGTCCTCCGAGCTTCTGCTGAAGTTCTGACATTAGAATGACTTGAAAGGCTGTAAGGATCGAGGTCAACAAAAAATCCATGAAACTGAAGATTTTAAATTCTTCATATGTAGGATTTCAACTTTTATTAGCCCCTAAGTTAGCAGCTCCATTAGCCTAAACAAGTAGCGTTAGTTGCTACATTAGCCAAAAGAGGACAATGTTAGTTGCTGTGTTAGCCTAAACAAGTAGCATTAGTCACTACATTAGCCAAAACACGATCATGTTAGTAGCTACATTAGCCTAAAAAAGTACCATTAATCACTACATTAGCAAAAACATGATCATGTTAGCAGCTACAGTCGCCGAACAACACAATGTAAAGCACTGTGCTAGCCTAATGTTAGCCTCTACATGAGCCTAAATAAGATTGTATATTAGCCTAAACAGAACTACGTTTATAACTACATTAGCCTAAACAAAGTCATTACAGTACTTTTAATAGTAGCACCATTTGGTAATGTAGTCTGAGCTAATAAATTAGTTGCATTAGCCTAAGCAAGTAAGGTTAGCTTCTACATTAGCCAGAAGACGAGAACATTGCACACTGTTAGTCTAACAAGATAGCATTAGTCTCTACATTAGCCTAAACAAGTTGTGTTAGCCACAATGCTAACCTAGAGAAGATAATGTTAGTTGCTAGATTCGTATAATCACGTTTTGTTAGCTAGTGTGCTAACACAAACAAGATAATATTTGTTGGTACATTAGCCTAAAAAGTAACATAAGCTCCTACTTTAGCCTTAGCAAAAGCTAACTTCTATATTAGCCAAAACAAGCTGACATCTGCAGTCAGAAAAGGCTCTGCTGCTGTGACCAGTGAATCCAGGTGTGCTGACCAGCAAGTTTCTGTCGTCAGGTTGCGTTGGCGCTCTCGGATCAGATCCGGTCTCTTCCGGTTCTGGTGGAGGAGTTCAGAGCTGACTTCAACCCGACGCAAGATAATCTGCAGCTCTACAAAACTGTAAGTCCAGCTGCAAAACTGCTGTATACCTCCTGAGATCTTATCAGGTGTCTCTGTGGAGGTACCAGAGCACACCTGAAGACACCTAAACACACCTAAACACACCAGAGCACACCTAAATACACCTGAACACACCTGAACACACCTAAACACACCTGAACACACCTAAACACACCTAAACACACCTGAACACATCTGAACACACCTGAACACACCTAAACACACCTAAACACACCTGAACACATCTGAACACACCTGAACACACCTAAACACACCTAAACACACCAGAACACACCTGAACACACCAGAACACACCTGAACACACCTAAACACACCTAAACACACCAGAGCACACCTAAATACACCTGAACACACCTGAACACACCTAAACACACCTGAACACACCTAAACACACCTGAACACATCTGAACACACCTGAACACACCTGAACACACCTAAACACACCTAAACACACCAGAACACACCTGAACACACCTGAACACATCTGAACACACCTGAACACACCTAAACACACCTAAACACACCAGAACACACCTGAACACACCTGAACACACCAGAACACACCTGAACACACCTAAACACACCTAAACACACCAGAACACACCTGAACACACCTGAACACACCAGAACACACCTGAACACACCTAAATACACCAGAACACACCAGAACACACCTGAACACACCTAAATACACCAGAACACACCTGAACACACCTAAACACACCTAAACACACCAGAACACACCTGAACACACCTAAACACACCTAAACACACCAGAACACACCTGAACACACCTGAACACACCAGAACACACCTGAACACACCTAAATACACCAGAACACACCAGAACACACCTGAACACACCTAAATACACCAGAACACACCAGAACACACCTAAACACACCTAAACACACCAGAACACACCTGAACACACCTGAACACACCAGAACACACCTGAACACACCTAAATACACCAGAACACACCTGAACACACCTAAATACACCAGAACACACCTGAACACACTTAAACACACCTAAACACACCTAAACACACCAGAACACACTAAAACAGGACCAGTAACAGCAGCAGTCTCTACGTTATCGTAACACTTAGAGTGAATGGTCAGATATAAGGTTCTAATATTTTATCTGGATGCTGGGTGTCAGGACCGACCAACATGTAGAAAACCTTTAGTCACAGATTTTATTTTAACTCTAGTTTGTTGCAGGAACACGTGTGGCATTAAACCAGATGATTAGTTTGATGTCTGTGATAATGTTGCTTCTATAACTTCTGGTTCTTCTGTGTCCAGAAGCTGCAGCAGCACGTGGAGGATCGGCTGGTCGGCTGTTTGGCTCATCGCTGTTCGGTCGGAGCCCTCGGAGACGTCAGAGACGCCCAGAGACACATGATCGGTAAGAAGTCCATCCTCTTTCGTCCCCCCTGTGGAGCCGTCTGATGGCAGTCTAAAAGCAGTCTGAAACCAGTCTGAAACAAGTCAGAAACCAGTCTAAAACCAGTCTGAAACCAGTCAGAAACCAGTCTGAAACCAGTCTAAAACCAGTCTGAAACCAGTCTAAAACCAGTCTGAAACCAGTCTAAAACCAGTCTGAAACCAGTTCAGAACCAGTCCAGAACTAGTCTGAAACCAGTCCAGAACCAGTCTGAAATCAGTCCAGAACCAGTCCGAAACCAGTCTGAAATCAGTCCAGAACCAGTCTGAAACCAGTGTGAACCAGCAGCAGATGTTCTGTGGTTGTCCTCTGCAGACAGTGTCCGTCCTCTGCTGTCCACCTCGGTCCAGGAGCAGCTGTCCTCTCCGTCCTCCTGCTTCCAGCTGACCTACGACCTCAGCCTGGCGGCGCTCTGTGCTGACTTCAGGGAGAACATCGACTTCCAGTTTTCTCTGGGCTGGACGGCGCTCGTCACGCGCTTCATTGGAGCCGCCAACGCCAGGCGGGCGCTGAGCGGCTCCGACGGCCGACTGCAGGTGACATAAAGGTTCTGGTTCCTCCTGCTGGTTGGAACCTTCTGATGGTCCTTCTGAGTGTTTTACCACAGAGCTACCTGGAATATAAACTGTAGAAAGTGCTGCTGCTAGAAATGATGCGGGACAGGAGTGCTGGTTAGCATCGGTTACCATGGCGACCCAACAGGTGAAAACAGCCTTGGACTTTAACCCTCAGGACCAGAACCTGGGTCGATCTGAGGACTTGTTCTTAGATCGCATTAAACCGTCACTTCTTCTGAGTGCAGATTATTCCACAGTCATAACCATGGAAACACTTTTCTCTCTGCAGGATGGCTCCACCTTCAAGGATGAGATGGTGGTTTCCATAGCAACCCGTCTGGTCTCCGTCACCTCCCGGGCGTCCATGACGGTGCTGGTGGTTGGTGGAGTGGTGCGTCCAATCACGTTATTGTTTCAGACAGAAAACAGACAAACAGGAAGTCCATAGTTTGTTGTTTACCTCGTAAACAGACTTGAAGCAGTGAAGTCCAGCAGCAGGTGTGTTTGTGTTGCAGGTGTGTTTGTGTTGCAGGTGTGTTTGTGTTGCAGGTGTGTTTGTGTTGCAGGTGTGTTTGTGTTGCAGGTGTGTTTGTGTTGCAGGTGTGTTTGTGTTGCAGGTGTGTTTGTGTTGCAGGTGTGGCGTTCGGTTGGCTGGCGTCTCATCGCTCTGTCCTTCTCTCTGTACGGAGTCCTCTACCTGTACGAGAGACTCACCTGGACCGACGCCAGCAGGGAGCGCGCTCTGAAGCGGCAGTTTGTGGAACACGCCGCCCGCCGCCTCAGAACCGTCGTCCCCGTCACAAGCTCCGCCTGCGGCCAGCAGGTGTACAAGTAAGGGCCCGCCTCCAGCAGTCACCTGGACAGGGAGGAAACACCTGAACAGTCTGCTGTGGTTGTTTGTTTGTTTCTGTCTTTGTTTATATCCTTATTTGATAGTTGTGCTTATTTAGCTGTTTGTTTACTTACATGTTTGTTTGTTTGTCAGGGAGCTGTCTGCGACCTTCAGCCGTCTGACCCAGAGAGTGGACCTGAGCGAAGCCGAGTTGGAGGGAACCATCCGCCAGCTGTGCTTCAGGATCCAGAGACTGGAGAACGTCCAGAGGAGGTCCAAGGCCTTCAGGTCAGAGGCTGCTGGTTTCACACCTCCTCACCTCCCAACCGGGTGGAGTTAACCTAACTCACCTCCTAGATGGGCAGAGTTCGATTCAATTCAATTCAGTTTTATTTATATAGCGCCAATTACAGGTCAGATTGTCTCAAGACACATTCCAGAACCCATATGAACCCCCAGAGCAGCCCTAAGGAGACAGTGGCAGAAAAACACCCTTTAACAGGAAGAAACTTGGAGCAGAACCTGGATCTTTATGTGGGGGAACCCATCTGCTGGTGGAAGGAGGGTAGAGAGGGACAGAAGAGGTAGAGATAGAGAGGTAGAGAGGTGGAGGGGGAGGGATGGGAGAAGAGGGGGGTGGGGAACCAACCACCGGAGTTAATCTAACTCAACTCCCAGCCAGGTGGAGTTAACCTAACTCACCTTCTAGATGGGTGGAGTTAACCTAACTCATCTTCTAGATGGGTGGAGTTAACCTAACTCACCTTCTAGATGGGTGGAGTTAACCTAACTCACCTTCTAGATGGGTGGAGTTAACCTAAGTCACCTTAAACTCTTGTCAGATGTTTTCTTCTTGTCTGTATTTCTTTATTTTCTTTACATTTTAAACGTGTTTTATTGATTTCAAGTATTTTTTTTTACTTGTATGAAAGATGCTGCATCAGTAAAGTGTCAGATTTATTTGTTTTGAGGGAAAATAGATGAAACTCTGATAACAAGGCGTTGAGTAGAATCAGGATCAGCTGAACGTCGATGTTCTCTGCAGCTCTTTAAACTCTGGATCAACTTTTGTTTCAGGAACCAAGCGACGGAGCTGGAGACGCAGCTGGAGGCCTTCTCTGTTCACTACCTGCAGGGAAACTGAAGGAGAAGAACTGCTGAGAGTCTGACTCACCTGTCTGGATGAAGACCTCTCTGCTGCAGATGTCCAGATGTTTCTCCTCCTGATTCTCTCTGCACATGTAGAATTATCTCTGATCGCTAAAATTAATAAAGAAAACCGTTTTAAATTCACCACAGCTGCTTCTCCAGGACTTAAAGAAACTGGTTCCTGTTTGATGCCAACAGTCGGAGCAGAACTTCAGGCTGGACAGTGTCAGTCCAGATTATGTGGTGATGGGAGACGTTTACAGATCCAGTCTGAAACCAGTCTGAAACATGTCCAAAACCAGCCTGAAACCAATCCAAAACCAGTCCGAAACCAGTCTGAAACAAGTCCAAAACCAATCTGAAACCAGTCCAAAACCAGTCCGAAACCAGTCTGAAACCAGTCCGAAACCAGTCTAAAACCAGTCTGAAACCAGTCCGAAACCAGTCTGAAACATGTCCAAAATGAGCCTGAAACCAATCCAAAACCAGTCCGAAACCAGTCTGTAACCAGTCCAAAACTAGTCTGAAACCAGGCCAAAACCAGTCTAAAACCAGTCCGAAACCAGGCCAAAACCAGTCCGAAACCAGTCTGAAACATGTCCAAAACCAGCCTGAAACCAATCCAAAACCAGTCCGAAACCAGTCTGAAACCAGTCCAAAACCAATCTGAAACCAGTCCAAAACCAGTCCGAAACCAGTCTGAAACATGTCCAAAATGAGCCTGAAACCAATCCAAAACCAGTCCGAAACCAGTCTGTAACCAGTCCAAAACCAGTCCGAAACCAGGCCAAAACCAGTCTAAAACCAGTCTGAAACCAGTCTGAAACCAATCCAAAACCAGTCAGAGACCAGTCTGAAACCAATCCAAAACCAGTCTAAAACCAGTCCAAAACCAGTCCAAAACCAATCTTAAACCAAGCCAATCCCAAACTAGTGTGAGCCCAGTTTGAAACCAGTTTAAACTGGTTTAAATCAGTTTAAAGCCAGTTTAAAGACAGATTAAACCAGTTTAAACGGATTTAAACCGGTCTGAACTGCTACAGACTCACCAGGGCCCTGATATCCGACATGTTGGAATTTTACCAGAGGAAGTTTTAAGATGGAAGTTCCTGTTTTCATCGCAGACAGAGAGAGAGTCTTCTTCCTGAAGGGGGCAGAGCCAGCAGCAATTAAAGCTATAGACTCTGGAACAGGTTCTGAGGGCTGGTTGAAAGTTCTGAGGTTTGTAGATGAGTCAGTCTGAGATCGTCTCCTTCTCTGTTCGTCTCGATGTTTCGTCTTTAAATCAGGAAGCTGCTGGTTCTCTTCATGAACTTTTGTGAATTTCTGAAAGTGAAAGTGGATTTTTGTGGAGCTGCTGAACTGAAACATTCTGTGAAAAAGACCATTTTCATCCTTCAGCTTTGAAGAGACATCTTTAGGGAATATTTTTAACTGTAATTTACTAAAGAATTTGCCGTTATGTTGCATAGTTCCCATTAAATTACAGATAACATCTGATAAAATCACAGAAGAAAGCATTAATTTATATGATGACTGTAAATAATGTCATCAGAAATCTGTATTTTTTATAAATAGTCACTGATTCTTTTCAGTGTGACTGTAAAATGTGTTTTACTGTTTAAATCAGCACAAATATAATTATTGTTCAGATATTTGCAGTTATTTACACAGTTTTTGCAGTTTTTGAATGCAGTATTTCTCTGTTTTTAATGTGTTTTTCAGACACCTTGCTGCCAGAGAATAGCTTAGTTCTGATTTAAAACAGAAAAAAGATTCTTTATCTGGTGCAGAAACGTCCTTCGGTTCATCAAACACTCCATCCTGGTCTCTGACTGGACACTGGAGAGATCATGTGACCTGTGGCTTCACAGCTGTTGGTCAGTTTGAGCAGGTGAAGCTCAGGTGCAGAACCAGAGGAGGTAACACCTTAAAGTACTACCAATAGTCTGTCAGAGTACTACTAATATTCATTTAGCGTACTACTAATATTTAGTCAGAGTACTCCACTCCAGGTAAAAATCCTGCATTCATGTCTGTATTTCAGTAAAACTTCTAGTGCAGTAAAATGTTTGTTGTCAGATGTTTTAAATTCCTGTCTGCTACACATTTTAATAGATCATCAACACTTTACAGATCACTGAAAGAATGATATTAATAAAATATATGAAAATATTAAAAACAAAATATCTGAAAATATTAAAATGTCTAAAAAATATAACAAAATATCTGAAAATATTAAAAATAAAATATCTGAAAATATTAAAATGTCTGATTATTTTATGTTACTATCCCTTATTAATCCCACAAGGGGAAATTTTGATTTTCACATATCTCCCCAACTGGGGGAGTCAGAGCGATGGGTCAGCCACGGTACAGCGCCCCCTGGAACAGGAAGGGTTAAGGGTCTTGCTCAAGGGCCCAACAGTGGCCACATCGGGGCTTGAACCTCTGACCTTCTGATCAGTAGTCCAGAGACTTAACCGTTGCACCACCACTGCCCCCTAACCAACCACAATCCAGCGACATTCGCTGGATTGTGGTTCTTTTTTTCTGAATGTTCTTAAAGAAACATTTTTTTTACATTTTTTTCCACCAAAAAATGTTCAAAAATTTCCCCAAAATTTTGAAAATGTGGACCTCAGAAGTTCCAGTGTGAATTTTTTTTTCACATTTTCAAATTGTAAAATGAGTCAGTTTGACTCACAGGACGACACGAGGGTTAGTGAACTCCGTGCTTCATTGTCAGGACTCTGCATCCACTATGGTAGTCCTGCTCAGGTTCTCACCAAACATCTGGACTCCATCTGAGCCCAACTCGTTGATCTTCATCTGACCAAAGAATGTTCTCCAACATCCATCAGGCTTCTTCTCGGGTTCTTCAGCAGCCAGGCTTAGTTCTGGTCCTCCGTCCATAGAGGTTGATGTTCTGAAGGTTCCTTCTGAGCTTCACATTAACTCTGGTTTCCATGGAGAACCCCTGAACCAAGTCTGAAACAGCTGCCGTCTGTTTTTACAGCTGGATGGAGAAAGTAGTTCACTGTCTGTGGAGTCATTTTAGGAGCTCTGATTAGTGGTACTATGACTCCTTCTAGACCTCCTGATTAGTGGTACTATGACTCCTTCTAGACCTGATCAGTGGTACTATGACTCCTTCTAGACCTCCTGATCAGTGGTACTATGACTCCTTCTAGACCTCCTGATCAGTGGTACTATGACTCCTTCTAGACCTCCTGATCAGTGGTACTATGACTCCTTCTAGACCTCCTGATCAGTGGTACTATGACTCCTTCTAGACCTTCTGATTAGTGGTACTATGACTCCTTCTAGACCTCCTGATCAGTGGTACTATGACTCCTTCTAGACCTCCTGATTAGTGGTACTATGACTCCTTCTAGACCTCCTGATCAGTGGTACTATGACTCCTTCTAGACCTCCTGATTAGTGGAACTATGACTCCTTCTAGACCTCCTGATCAGTGGTACTATGACTCCTTCTAGACCTCCTGATCAGTGGTACTATGACTCCTTCTAGACCTCCTGATTACTGGTACTATGACTCCTTCTAGACCTCCTGATCAGTGGTACTATGACTCCTTCTAGACCTCCTGATTCCATCTGACTCTGTGCATCACTGGTTTTTAGTTTCTCACTGATCTTCCTGGATCTTTTTCCATCTTTGTCGAGTCTCTCAGTCAGATGTTTCTCTTCCTCTGTTCAGTTCTTTTCCATGTGGAGCCATGATGCAGACATAGATAGACCCAGTCCATAGGTCCAGGACTGAGAATGTTCTGCTGTTCTCAGCTCATTTAGAACCATGTTCATCAGTTAGACTGACTGGAATCACAGCTGGACTCGGTTTAGTTTCACTGAGGATCAATCTTTATTCCAGAAGTTGTAAAGCTTGTTTCTGTTCAGAGGAAATACTCTGCTGTGCTTCTTAAAGTAATCAGATTACTGATGGCTGATGTAGTTTAAAACATTTAAGTGATATTTTTGATATTCAGGATGAAATCTGTCTCCTGAATCAGACCAGCAGCTCCATCCTGTGGCTGAACTCTGTCACTACACATTCAACAGTGAGTTGATTCAAGTGTCATGTTGATTCCCTTTAATTTAAAAGTTCAAACTGATCAATAAACTTTATTAATAGTTATATTAAACACACATTTCAGATGAATCAGAGACATTTTCAGCTTCTGTTTAATTTCTAAAATATGATCAATTTACATGTGATTATTATCTGTACAGTCAGAAACATTCAGAACAGAAGAAAACAGGATCAACGAGAAGGATTTACGTATCTGTTAGAACCAATCACCTTATTGATCAACCAATCAGGCTGTTCGATCTCACTGTGAATCTTCTCAACAGATGGACAGAATTAAAACTAAACCAGAGACTCTGACAGTTTAACAGACTGCAGCTGATTGAATCAAATCCAGAAAACGTTTACAGCTTACTGTCTTTCTGCTGAAGATTCGATATTTATCAGTAAATGAGATCAATAAAAGAGTAATAATCAGTAAAATCAGGTGCAGTCAGGTTTGAACTCAAACCATCATCAGAGGAATCATCTGGAAGTCATCCTGTTCACTGTCTCCTGTTTTATTTCTGGTTGTTTCAGTCTGTTGAACTGAGAGCAGCTGGAGCTGAAACATTTTTAAAAGAACCTACAGACTCGTGTCAAACGTTTGTTTCTTCGTAGTTCTGATACTTGGGTTAAAATGTGCTTTAAATATTTGAAGCGTGATAAATACTTGGAGCTGCAGCTTTTAAAATGAAAAATGTTCCCCTGAGAGGCAACAGACAGAAACCAACAGAACACCGGAGGTTTTAGAGGAAAGGCAAGGTGGCGCCTCCAGCAGGCAGAAACTGGAACAGCAGCTGTTTGTGATGTTGAGCGCCACCTGCAGGCGGTTTGTAAAGACGCATCATTGTTCTCTAACAGTGTTTCACTGAGCAGCATGAATCTGCAGAAGAGGCACTTCTAGGACCACATTTACATCTTTTTCATGAGAGCGCCACCTACTGGAGAGGATCAGTAAAGAGCAGCAGGTATTAAAGGGAGGACAGTCAGAGTGAGAGGACTGAACATGAACCAAGATCTGTTTCTATTTAGACGCCGATGACTCTTGAAGGAGATACTAGAGAGAGACTAGTGAGGGAGGCACCATCATGATGTGAAGCACGGTGGTGGCAGCATCATGATGTGAAGCACAGTGGTGGCAGCATCATGATGTGAAGCATGGTGGTGGCACCATCATGATGTGAAGCATGGTGGTGGCAGCATCATGATGTGAAGCATGGTGGTGGCAGCATCATGATGTGAAGCACGGTGGTGGCAGCATCATGGTGTTCCTCAGCAGCAGGTCCTGGAAGGCTGGTAAAGGGTAAATGAAATCCTGGAGGACAACCTGATGCAGTCTGAAGAGAACTGAGACATGGAGAAGATCAAGTTTCCATTCAGACGATGAGTCGAAGCAAACAGACAAAGATCCTCAGAGACGGTTTGAAGACAACAAGATAGAAGTTCTGGAAGAGTCAGAGTCCAGACCTCCATCCAGCTGAGAACTAGACTCTGGACCTGAAAGGTTCTGTTGATCAGGATCCCTGAGGAACCTGACAAAGTTTGAGTTTTTTTTTTTTTTTTTTAAAGTTATTTTTTTTGCCTTTTTTCAGCTTTATTTTCATAGGCACAGTTAGAGAGAGACAGAAACAGGGGAGAGAAGAGTTGGGGGAAGACATGCAGCAAAGGGCCGCGAGCGGGAATCGAACCCGGGTCGCTGCGTCGGAGACCAGCCCCTGTACATGGGTCGCCCGCTTAACTCGTTGAGCTATAGGGACACCCCAGTTTAAGAGTTTTTAAAGAAGAAGGAGGAGAAAGTTCAGATGTTCAGACTGATGGAGACCAACAGGATCCATGATGGACCTGAAGGTTCATCTACTAGATCCTGACTGGAAGGAGGAGAACAATGATGGAGTCACTGATTTATGGTTTATATTTACTGACATTATTTAGTAGAAAACCGTTTTCGTTTTTGGTTAAATTCTTGTCAAAAAGCTGCTCTAATTTGTCCAGAATTCAACTCTTAGCAACAAAGTTAAACTGAATTTAAAAAGTACGATTTGGGTGAAATAATGTTTTCAAACTGTCAGTAGTTTGACAGAAACTTGTATTTGTTGTGAAAGTAAACTGTGAGTTTTCCTCTTTTGTAATCATCCACAACAGTAGGTGGCGCTGTGGAGAAAAACAAGGCTTCTGGAGATGAGGTCCTCAAAGAGCTGTTGCAGACACATCAGTTTCATTTTACTCTCATGACGTAATGTTTCCTGCAGGTGGCCTCATCCTGAAACAGTTCCTTCACGTCTCACGTTTCCTTTAATCCTAATAAAACTGATTGTAATTCACCATTTAAGGGCCTGATGAAGGGAATAAACCTGCAGCTGTTCCTCTCTCAGCCTGCAGGAGGAGTAAATTACCTGACAGGCGAGTTCTGAGCTTTTCGTGAGTTCTACATCCCGCTCCGGTGGTTTGCTCAAAGTTCATCTGATGGAAGTTTATGGCTTTAAAGGTTTAAAGACACGAGAAGAAACAAACCAGAGCTCCTCCTCTGGCTCTGAGCTCTGGCAGGAAAACTTCCATCTGTAAAATCCTAAATATTCTGAATCTGTCAGTGAAACCGAGCATTACAAGGTTCCACCTGCAGAACGTTCAGGAACAGCTTGGAGGCAGGATGCAGGTTATTTTAATGCTGCAGAGATATTCAGTCAAGCAGATACACTGGATTATTTCAGTAACTTTAAAGTACTTTAGTGTGTATTATTGGGTAAATGGTAGTGGATTGTAAATATTCAATGACTTGGGTTGAAATGGGAGCAAAAGGAAAAATAATAGAAGTATCAGGATGACTTTAGTTTAAATTCACATAGTTTAGATACATGGAAGCAGAGAAGCAGCTGGTTGGAGGTCATTAATTATAACTGAAGTCTTTGTCATGGTGCCCACTGCTAGCTAAACTCATCCAGGTCCTGGTGATGGTAGGAGCTTCAGGAGAAAGCTCCAGGCTGGTTTCTCCTGAAGCTCCTATGACTAAAAGGTGGCGTAGAAAGAGCATTCGCACATGGTTGGAGGTCATTAACCTTCTCAGAAGTCTTTGTCATGGTGCCCGTTGCTAGCTAAACTCATCCAGGTCCTGGTGATTGTTGGACCTTCAGCAAAAACCAGCCGGACTTCACTGGAAAACGTCTCAATAAACGTTTCTCCTGAAGCTCCTACGACTAGAAGGTAGTGTAGGAAGAACGTTCTCACATCAGCTCTGGTTGGACATCATTAACAACCACAGATGTCATCAGATTTGAGACTTCTATATGTGCAGTTTCTGATTTGATACACCTCAGAACACCCAAACACACCCCTAGCAGATGGTGCTGGATACATAACAGTGCTGTCAGGGAGTGTTCCAGGAGCACTGGGAGCAGAGCTTCGCTGCACAAAAACACTACACTGGTGGGAATAGCAGCCAGATTTAGATTAGATGTTTGATTTTCTCAGAAGTTTCTGACTCCTTGATGTGTTTCAGGAATATGGGAGCTATAAGGAGGTGTGTCAGTGTTCCAGGAGCACTGGGAGCAGAGCTTCGCTGCACAAGGAAACTTTCAACCGGGACAGTAGCTGGATTTATATCAGGTTTTTGACTTTCTCCAAACTCCCATAATGCTCTCTGCTTTAACATGACCTGTAGTTTGAGTGGCGCCTCCTCTGGTCTCTACAGGATTAAACAGGAAGAGGCTCCACCTGGTGGAACAACCAGGAACTACAGCTGATCTACACCTACTGACATCATGACTGTCTTCTCCAGCCTTATCAATTAATATATTTAGATAGATCAGTTAAACCTGTTAACTGATAATCATTAACATCCCCAGTCTGTCATGTTCAGTGTTTTATTTTACCTGAAGGAAATCTGTTCTCTGTTTTTATCCTCACCTCAGATCAGGTTGAATATTAACTGTTAAATTTCATTTATACCGAGTTTGATTCAGGCTGTTAGAGTTTAGTTTTATCCTTGAAATTAAAAAATCTAAACATCTCTGACGGCGTTTGGATGAATCTAAAAATAAAATCTGTTGTGTTTTTTGTGCAGTCAGAACCAGCAGACGGTTTTACAGGTGAATCAAACAAACAGAACAACATGAATACCAGACATCATCATAGATCCAGTTTAACTCATCAGTACGACAGTGAACGCCTCGTCTGTTCCTGTCCTGAAGCTCAGCGCTGCGTGAGGGCAGATATGATGGACCAAACACACATCTGTCCTGCTGTTCTCACCCACAATCCTCTGCAGTCTGGGAGTTTAACCACACTCAGCTGTACAGATGTTTAACTACAGCTGCAGAACAAACTGAAAAGAAAAGGCAAAGAGGGACCCAGAGGGTTAGGGTTCGGGTTTTTCTTCATTATTCCATGTATTCCATGGAAAGGAAGTTTCAGGTGTTGTCAAGCGATTTGCTGCTTTTTGTCATTTGACTCAAATAACAAGAAAAAAACGCACTGAGAGAGAGGAAATATGAGATGTCTGAACCAGAATTAATTAATTTTTATTTCCCTGCAGACACAGCATGAAACACTGATGGGACTGCTGTACTGATGAGTTAGTAAAAACACACCAACACTGGATCTATGAGGGAGGAATTATAACAGAAAACAGACTTCCTTCTAACATGTGACTGAACCACTGCAGCTTCTTCAGTTAAACTGGAACTCCAACACTTTTAGAAGCTGCTTCCTCCTGAAGGTTTGAAGGTCTGAAGCTCTTCAGACTCGGCTGGCGGCGGTGAAGTGTTTTACTTTGAGTGAAAACATTTGAAACTCATATTTGGATGGCGAATGGCTTTAAGGCCTGGTTTTAAAGGTGAGTCTGAACCACGTAGGATTCGTTGGAGGACCTGCAGATGAAGCTCCTCAGAGCGCTGCTCGGTGTCGACAGGAAGCTAAAGGGTTGTGCTGTTATATACTGCAAAGGATTTTCATCGTCTCTTTGGTTTTGAACCAAACTGTCTCCACTGTGGTCCGCCGGTTCTGAAGCCCCGGACTCAGACGTCGGCCATGTCGAAGGCCCTCATCAGCAGGTCCAGGTCCCCGATGTTGACGGCCTGGAACAGTTCGGGTCGGTCCATCAGAGAGATGGCGATTCGCAGGGCCGACCAGATGTTGGCCGACATCTGCTGGTGGCTGCAGCGCTGAGTCCGCCTCTGCTGGTTCAGAGCTGTGAGGAAGTTACTGACGGCCTCCCTGCAGAACCAGAACCAGAACCAGAACCAGGCCAGAGCAGAACTACAACACCACAGTACCAGCTGACATTCTGTACAACTACCTGCTATAACGACTCACCATGTGATGTCATTGATAATGTGATGTCATGGTGTAATATGTGATGTCATAGTATAGTATGTGATGTCATGGTTTAATATGTGATGTCAGTATAGTATGCAAGGTCATAGGACAGAATGTGAGGTCATAGTCCAGTAGGTGATATCACTGGATAGTATATGAGGTCACAGTACATGTGTTGTCACAGTCTAGCAGTGAAGTCAAAGTATATAATTTGAGAGGTCAAAGGACAGTGTGTGACATCACAATACAGTATTTGAAGTCAGTGAAGTCATAGTATGACCTCACATACTAAATTGTGTGATGTCATGTATATTATCTGATGTCAGACTATAGAAGGTTATAGTAGAGGATGTGACATCACAGTTGAGCCCATGAGGTCATCATTTAGCGACCATGGTATGAGGTCATCGTCTCCCATGTGAGGTCACATTATATTCTAGAACTTCGGATTTATTGATCACATGGTTCCATCTGATCTGGACGGAGACCTTCCTTCTCTCTCAGCACCACTGTGGGTCTCTAACAGACGTTATTGAAGTGTAACTTTGAGCTTTCATTTCCCAGTAAAAAGTTCTCGTGGTTCCATTCAGCTGTTTTTCCTACAGAAACTTTGTGTTTGTTGGGTTCTCTGTTAGAACTCGGCAGGTCTTCCCCTCACTAAGGGTGTGAAGGAAAAATTACTCACTTTCTCACGACTGAGGTGGTTCTAGTTTATGACATCCTAAATGCCGGTGTGTCTGCCAACTGCAGTCACCCTAAATCAAGTTTAGGTACCAGGTCACCCCAAATTACTCTACAGGATGTCACCCTTGACATCCTGTAGAGTAATCATTCTCAATTTAGGAGAATCATGGATTCTCCTAAATTGAGGATATAAACATGTTTATGCTCTCTCTGTCCCTAATATGGCCCTGGGACAGACAGACGCTTGCTAGAGATAACATAAGAGTGAAAGACAACTATTTGTAAGGAAAACAAAGTTATGCTATTGTCCAGATGGCGCTCCTGAACAGACAAACCTATCACCATATTTGGATTGTAACCTAAACAAGGCATGCCTTCCAACTATATATATACTCAAGGCCAGAGAGACTCCTCAGAACTGATGCTGCCAGCGCTCACATCACTGTGTTGCTCGCTGGATCACTTCTCCTGATATCAGTAAACCTTATTCTCAACATAAGCCATCTGAGTCTCCAGAGAGTCTCTGAATATGCCTCCTGATTGTTCCTTCAACATCGCAGAATTCCCTAACAAAGGGAAGTGTATGAGATGATACTCAGGTGCTAAACTCTATAAATGAAATCATTGAAGGGGTTCAACAAAAGCATGAACCATTCAGGAATGACAGCCAGTGTTTCCTGCACTGTCCTCCTACTTGTGACAGGTGAGTGTTACCTGTGAGCTCCCATGTTGATGCAGCTGATTCCCAGGTTGTATCTGGAGCGAATGAATCCGGGCTGCAGCTCCAGCGCTCTGGTGTACGCCTCCACGGCCTCCTTGCTGCGGTTCCCGTTGGCCAGTGTCGCTCCCAGCCGGTTCCACAGCAGGTAGTCCTAAAGAGCAAACCAGAGCGTCACCGTGACATCATCATGGCATCATTATGGTCCTGCAGCCAGGAGATCCTAGATCCAGAAACATGCTCTCCAGATTTGTTCAACTGAGGATAAAAATGATGATTTAATATTCCTGACGTTCATCTTCCTCAGTCATTTGACCGGCTGCTGGTTGGACAAACTAACCCTCTGTTTATGTCACTGATGGTCCTGGAAGAAATCTTTTTACTGTGTTAATGAACCATAAAGTTCTAGTGAAGGTTCTGAACAGAACAGTTCCAGTGTGCTACCTGTGGTCGGACCGACAGCGCTGCACTGAACGCCTCCACCGCCTTGTTGAAGTCTGAGCTCAGGTTGAACAGAACTCCCAGTCCGGTCTGCAAGTCCGGATCCACACAGTCCAGGTTCAACAGCGCCACCTCCTGGAAGAGAAGCAGGACGTCCTGCAGCTCACACCTGTACACAGACACACACGTGTTCAGAAAGACAAACAAACACAGAGATACATATGAACTAAGGCCTCCATCCACTAGAAAGTTTAACATCAGTCTGAGTTTCTAATGTCTCCTAGAATTCTGGATTCATGATGGAACCATTGAAACACGAATCTTTGTCACAATAAACAATTATTTTGATTCTTTCATAGATTTATTAAAGTTCTTCTGAAATACAACATCTGCTGGATCATAAACATACAAACAGAAATGTTACTGTTTGGTTAAATTTGTCCGTTTCCTCCTCAGTTTGGTTCTTCTGGTTTCAATCTCCTGGTTTATCTTTGACTCTTCTGGACACTATATCTACCGTCAAGCATGGAGGTGGCGGTATCATTACACTGACAATGTCAGAAGGACAACAAATTTAGTTGAACGGCACCAGAATTAGTACAGTTCAGCTAAACTTGTCTTTCTGACTCAGACTTGTTTCTTCATCAGTCTTCAGGTTCTTAATGGGTCTAAGTCAGAAGGGTTAGGGTCATTTCTTTACCACGTCTGATGTGTGTTTGGGCTCATTGTCTGGTTGAAACATCCAACTGTGTCCAACATCAACCTTCTGCTGACAGTGTTAGGTTCTCCTGAAGAACATGGAGGTGATCCTCTTTCTTCATTATTCCATTTACTTTGTGGAAATCTCCAGTTTCACAGAGCATGATACTACCACCACCATGCTTGATGGTAGGTTTGGTGTTCTTTGGGTTAAAGGCTTCATCTTCAGTTTTTGTTCCATCTGACCACAGAACTTTCCTCCAGAAGGCCTTTTCTTTGTCCATGTGATCAGCAGCAGACTTGAGTGGAGCTTTAAGGTTCTGCTTCTAGAGGAAGAACTTCCTTCTTCATGGATCCTCTACAACCCTGTGGACACTGACAGCTGTGTTCCAGCAGCTTCTCATTCATTCAGACCTGCTTTCTGATGATTCCTGGTTGACTCTTGACCATCCTGACCAATCGTTTCTCAGCAGCAGGTGATAGCTTGTGTTTTCTTGATGGAGGCAGTAATACACCTGGACCATGAACCTTATTCTGACAAACAGATTCTGGATCTGAAGCTGCTTAGAAATGGCACCAAGTCACTTTCTGACTTGTTTTTCAGATGTTTGCTGAGCTCCTCAGACTTTCCTCCTGTAGTGTTTGAGTCTAATGAGTGGATCTAATGGTTCTATTTAAGCTGGATCAGAGGAGTCAGCAGCTGTAGTCAACTGGAATCACTCAGGAGGAGTTAAGAGGCCATGAAACTAAGAAACTTAGATTAACACAACGTTCTACATCATTTAAACTGATCATTCAAGTCTCTGTTTGTATATTTTTGACCCAATAGATTTAGTCATATTTCTAGAAGACCTTTAATAAATCTTTGAAAGAACCAAAATGCTTGTTTTTTTAATAAAGATTCATGTTTCAAGGATTCCATCACGGAAAATCCAGACTTCTAGGAGTCGTTGTAAACTCAGGACTGACGTGATAGACATGGTCCTCATAAGTCAATGGAAACTTTAGTTCACAGTTGTATGTTCATAAAGACACACAAACATGAGGCTGCTGCTTTAGTGTCAGAGTTCTGTGGAGGTTCTCAGTCATCCAGGTCCTGGAGATGGTAGGAGCTCCAGGAGAAACCAGCTGGAGGTTCTGGAAGACGTTTCTAGAAATGTCTTCCAGAAGCTCCTACCATCTCCTCATCCTGTAGATGTTTTTCTATCTCCATGTTTCCAGACCTTTCCTCTCTACTCTGCTCATCATCTGTAGAAGATATTTCTCCATGCTGGATGGATCTCCAACTACCTGCTCCTCTTTTCTCTGTTTCTGCTGCATTTATTTTATCGATCATTTTGCATTAATTGTGAGTCATTTTAACAAAGTTTTAGTAATTTTTAATCAATTTAGACGATTTGTTTTGGACATATTTTTGGTTTTTTTGGACAAATTTGGATTGTAGAAGTTGAGACTTCTCTTGGACAAATACTGAGGTAAATTTTGGAAATGTTTTGGTCATTAGGGCAATTGTTTTTCTCAGCTGATTCAGTCACAGAGAACCGGTTGAGCTGAGTAGCTCAGGTTTTTTTGGTCTTGCTGACGAGTTTTGGCTCCAGAGGATGAAACTAGAAAAGTCAACCACTAATCTGAGAAGATACTGAGGAGAGCATCATCCAATCAGAAAGCTTCAGGTTCAGGAACTTTTTGATCCAACTGGTGGACAAATTAAAAACTAAAATCGAACGTTCTAGCAGCAGCCACTGAGGATCATGGGTACTGTAGTATTGAGACCTACAGGAGCCTCCAGACCAGACTGATGGTGTGTTCAGGTGTTGGTACCTGGCCGGGGTGGAGGTGTGGTGGGCCCGTCGTGGTGCGGACGGGGAGCACTGCAGCGAGGAACCCTGCAGCGGGGAACCGTGCAGCGGGGAACCCTGCAGTGGGGAACCCCGCAGCGGGCTCCGGCCCTCCTGCACCAGGTGTCTGTAGCGGGGGTTGTGGCTGATCCAGCGGCGCAGGGCATCGCATGCCTCCCGCTGCATGCCGCTGTTGGTGAAGCTGACGGCGAGCGCCATGAGAGCCGGCAGGTTGTTGGGGCGGAGCTCCAGACACCTGCAGCAGGTGAACACGTGAACATGCTCATGAATTAACCACTCTATGACAGAATGAAGTTTATCTTCATAACAATCACACAAACTGTAAATTCAAATAATAATTAAAGAGAGATACAGAGTCCTGCTGGATAGAATCTGAAGACAGTATTCACTTCCCTCTGTGGATCAGAACTCCTTGGATAGAACTACACCATGAAGACTGAAGAACCAGGAAACTCTGAGGAAAGGTTGATGAAAAGCATCAGTCAGGACGATACAAGAACATTTAAAGTTCCTGAAGATCTCTGAGTCCAGTTAAATCCATCATTAAGAAATGGAAGGAAGATGGAACATGAATAAATCTGACTAGAGCAGGACGTCCTCAAGACCTGAGAGACTAGAGAGGGAGGCCACCAAGACTCCTATGACTCCTCTGAAGGAGAAAGAGACTAGAGAGGGAGGCCACCAAGACTCCTATGAGTCCTCTGAAGTAGAAAGATTAGAGAGAGAGGGCACCAAGACTCCTATGACTCCTCTGAAGGAGAAAGAGACTAGAGAGGGAGGCCACCAAGACTCCTATGACTCTTCTGAAGGAGAAAGAGACTAGAGAGGGAGGCCACCAAGACTCCTATGAGTCCTCTGAAGTAGAAAGATTAGAGAGGGAGGGCACCAAGACTCCTATGACTCCTCTGAAGGAGAAAGAGACTAGAGAGGGAGGCCATCAAGACTCCTATGACTCCTCTGAAGTAGAAAGATTAGAGAGGGAGGGCACCAAGACTCCTATGACTCCTCTGAAGGAGTTCCATTTTCAGAATGTTCATCCAACAACTGTTGTCTGTTCTTCACCAGTCAAAGCTTCATGGAGACAAAGAGAAAGACTCTGATGGAAAAAGCTCCAATTAAATCTGGACTAGAGTTCACTAGAAGACATGTGGAGACTCTGAAGACACCTGGAAGAAGGTTCTTTGGTCTGAGGAGACCAGGATGGAGCTTTATGACCATCAGACTAGATGATATGTTTGACATCCTCACAAACACCCCATCCCCACTGTGAAGCACGGTGGTGGCAGCATCATGGTGTGAAGCACGGTGGTGGCAGCATCATGATGTGAAGCACGGTGGAGGCATCATCATGATGTTCCTCAGCAGCAGGTCCTGGAAGGCTGGTAAAGGTAGAGGGTAAATGAAATCCTGGAGGACAACCTGATGCAGTCTGAAGAGAACTGAGACGTGGAGAAGATCAGGTTTCCATCCAGACGATGAGTCGAAGCAAACAAAGATCCTCAGAGATGGTTTGAAGACAACAAGGTGGAAGTTCTGGAGGAGTCAGAGTCCAGACCTCCATCCAGCTGAGAACTAGACTCTGGACCTTAAAGGTTCTGTTGATCAGGATCCCTGAGGAACCTGACAGAGTTTAAGAGTTTATAAAGAAGGAGGAGAAAGTTCAGATGTTCAGACTGATGGAGACCAACAGGATCCATGATGGACCTGAAGGTTCATCTACAAGATCCTGACTGGAAGGAGGAGAACAATGATGGAGTCACTGATTTATGGTTTATATTTGCTGATATTATTTAGTAGAAACCTGTTTTCACTTTGACATGAAAGAGATGTTTTTTAAAATTCTTGCCAAAAGAAAAATCTAAATCAGACCATAACTGACTGTTAAAAAGCATTAAAGGGAAAAATGTTCTCTGACCTCTGCAGCGACATGATGGCGGCCTGCTCGTTCTCGTTCTCAGCCTGAGTCATTCCCAGAATCTGCCACGCCTGAAAACACACCAAGAAGAAGAAGGTCAGGTTAAAACAACAATCCAGTCAGCATCTGTAGGAACCAGAACCGAAGCTACGTCCATCTTCAGTGTCTTCACGTCTACTGGAGGAGAAGCCTTCATGACAGCACCGCGGTGTTCTCTTGGTTCTGTGCTTATCGTAGCTCGTTTTTCTGTCAGAGGTTCAGCCGTGGAACAGAGAAAAACCCAGCAGCATTAAAGCCTCAATCTTTGGATCAGGAACCCAGAACCTCAACTTTTGAGACACCAAGGACTCCAAACTAGGTGGGAAGTCCTGGAGAAACTGTAAGTGTGATTGCTGAATAGCTTGCAGTCTGAAGAGAACAACCAGGGAACCTTTAATGAACGTTTCCAGAGAGTTACTAGAATGGGTGGAACCTGGAGAAGATCTGCAACATTCCTGAAGGATGGAGGAGAGCTGGCTGGCTGCAGCCTGTTGTAAAAACTAGAGGTCGTCCAGTTCAGCAGATGTTACGTTTGTGGTGATCAGGTAGAACATCCTTTGATCGGCTCCATCTCTAACCTTCTACTTCTCCAGTGTGGTGTTTTTATCCAGTATTTTGGTCTGTTGGTCCTCAGATTAACATCTCATCACACAGCAACCCTCCAGAACCCACACAGCCCAGAACACGTCTTTACAGAAAACGTCTATTCCTAAACATTTCTCCCATTTAAATGTTCCAGATCATCCAACTAATATTTATATTTATTGAATATTACAGAGATAAACCAGAAAATGCCGTTTTTAAAAGAACATTTATTGAGAACCTCTATCCTCCTCTGATAAAGTAATCACCCCCTGAACCTGATGACTGGTTTATCAGCAGCAGGTAGATGCTTGTTCCAGCTGTGATCATCTTCTACATCCATGGAGGAACGTTGGTCCACTCTTCTCTGTAGAACAGTTTAAATTCAGTCACATTAGATGGTTTTAGATCATCAGCTGATCTTCTCAGGTCTTATCACAGCATCTCAGTTAGATTAAAGTCCAGACTTTGACTCCAGAACCTTCATGTAGTTCTTGTTGAGCCTCTCAGAGGTGGACTTGTTGGTGTTCTTTGGGTCCATTAATGTTGAGTTTCAGGTCCTAAATTGATGGTGGATGTTCTCCAGGAGGTTCTTCTGATAGAGAGCAGAGTTCATGACGAGTCATCCAGGTCCTCCAACCATCTCACTACCACCATGTTCCACTGCTGGTACCATGTTCTTCTTTAGTTTTACTCCAGATGGAACGGACCCATGTCTTCCAGAAAGTTCCACCTTTGACTCATCAGTTCTCAGGATGTTCTCCTAAAGTCTTGGAGATCATCCAGATATTTTCTTGTAAACACCAGATGAACCTTCATGATCTTTTAGGTCAGTAGCAGTTTGATCTTTAACTCTCCATGGATCCATTTCCTCCAGAGTCTTCCTCATTGTGGAACCATGTAGACAGACCTTAACTGAGGACACTGAGGTCTGCACATCTTTAGATGTTCCTCTGGGTTCTTTGTGACCTCCTGGGTTAGATGCTGATGTTCTTGGAGAAATGTTGATAGTTGGTCCACTCCTGAAGGTTCTCCACTGTTCCATGTTTCTCCATCTGTGGATAGTGTCTCTGACTGAGGTTCTCTGGAGTCCCAGAACCTCAGCAGTGGCTTTGGAACCCTCCAGACTGATGGATGTCAACGACTTCATCTGTTCTTGGATCTCTGTAGAATGTGGCATCATGTTCTGCTTTCTGAGACCCTTCAGCTGCTTCACAATGAAGATGAGTTCTATCTAGAAATGTTTAGATCCAACCAGCCACCAGGAACCATCTGAAGGTCTGAATGGAGAACCTGAACCCAGTAACAGCTGAATCTGGACCTTTGGTTGATTGGTAGCTAAGGGGGCGATTACTTTTTCACATAGAGCAGGACGGACTGGACAGAATTTTACCGTCAATAAAGGAAATCAACATTTAAAAATTGCTTTTTGTGTGTTCTTGGATTATCTTTGTCTAATATCAAAATTAGTTTGATGATCTGAAACACTGAAGTTTGACAAATATACAGAAATAGGAGATATCTGTTGGGGGGCAAATACTTTTTCACAGCATGGTACGTATAAATGAACAGGTGACGGGGTAAATGTGTGAATATTGAATAACGGTGGGGGGTAAATGTGTGAATATTTAATAACGTCGGGGGTAAATGTGTGAATATTTAGTAGCGGTGGGGGGTAATGAGGGGTCTCTAACCTCCGAGTCCTGCGGGTCCTGGAGAATCGCCGCCTCCAGCAGCAGGACGGCAGCGTTCAGGTCTCCCTCCCGGGCTTTGTCCTGGCCCTCGGTGAAGGCATTGGGCCAGTCTCTGTAGGGGTTGTTGGTGTTGAAGTAGTACCCCTGCAGGACAGACAGCAGCTGGTGTCACCACCACTCACCACAGGGTGGCGCTGTCCTGATACACATGTAGAAAATCACTTCATTGATTACTGATACCGACCAAACCTCGTATCTGCAGCAGAGGTGGAGATAGGAGGTTTCAGTATCAGTGACATCATCTTGACCAGTGATGATGTCAGTGATGACACCTAACTCCACCTCCGCTGCAGGAACACAGTTTTGTGTCTGTCAGGATTATTGATCACTGTTGAACCGATCAATCACTGATCTACGGTGAAGCTTCATCAATCATCGATCGGCTCTGATCAGTGTCACCCTCTGAGTTTGATTTGTAAACGGAAGCCCCGAGCTGGAAACGTGTTCATCACACAGACACACAAAGTCTAAGAAAGAGATGCAAAATGAACACAATCTCTGTGGCCGTTTTGTGTCTCTTTGGGGCCGTTTTGTGTCTCTTTGGGGTTGTTTTGTGTTTTTAAACAGTCTCTGATGTGGGATTGTATTTCTATAACTTCGCCTGTAGAGTTCACAGTGACTTTATTTGAGGACACATGAGGTTATCAGTAGAATTTATAGCATTTTATTCTTTCAGCTGATAACAATCGAGCACATTAGAGAAATCTGGTTAAATATTGAAGTAAAGACCTACAGAGTCACTGATGACATGAATTTAGCTGAGCGAGTTAAAACAAGAGGAACTACACAGATGGCATGTTTGTAGTTATTCTTTGCCTCTCTTTAAGAACACAGAATTAAACTGTGGATGTGTGGAACTGGAACACATGAAGGTAGAAGGTTTGTCCTGAAGAACGAGCAGATCTGAGATGTCCTGTTTCCTGTTGCAGGAACAGATCTGAAGTCTGTTTCCTGGAATCGTCAGTGAATGTCTGCAGGTTTGTTCGTGCTAATCGCTGCTCAGAACTAAACCCAGAGAACTGTTTCTGAACGAGTGAAGAAGAAAGCTGGAAGGCGTGCGATCTGCTGGACGTGTGAGCAGATGTTTGATGGTGCAGTGATGTAACACCTGAGCAGAGGCGGGATTAGAGCAGGATTAGTGTGCTCAGGACGGTAGCTGATCTCAGGCCTGAGGATTAAACGAGCAGATTAAAGCCGACAAACATCCATCTCAGTAATAATCTGTCATTAGTGATAACTGCCTCCTTCTGCAGTGCACAGCTGCATGCTGGGAAAACGCCGGAGAGAAGGGAAATACTGCAGGAGAACCTCTGACTTTATTCATACAGAGAAAGTTTAATGTGACACAGACATACAAACTACAAGAAAGAGACACAAAATCAACACAAAGACTCACAACCACAATGAGATTCAGACAAACACATGCAGAGTGAACAGCGTTGTGGTTGTTTTGTCTCTTTGTTGTTGTTGTTTTGTGTCTCTTTGTTGTGGTTTTGTGTCTCTTTGTTGTTGTTGTTTTGTGTCTCTTTGTGGTTGTTTTGTGTCTCTTTGTTGTTGTTGTTTTGTGTCTCTTTGTGGTTGTTTTGTGTCTCTTTGTTGTTGTGGTTTTGTGTCTCTTTGTTGTTGTTTTGTGTCTCTGTGTTGTGTTTTTGTGTCTCTGTTGTTGTGGTTTTGTGTCTCTTTGTTGTTGTTTTGTGTCTCTGTGTTGTGGTTTTGTGTCTCTGTGTTGTTGTTGTTTTGTGTCTCTTTGTTGTTGTTGTTTTGTGTCTCTTTGTTGTGGTTTTGTGTCTCTTTGTTGTTGTTGTTTTGTGTCTCTTTGTGGTTGTTTTGTGTCTCTTTGTTGTTGTTTTGTGTCTCTTTGTGGTTGTTTTGTGTCTCTTTGTTGTTGTGTTTTTGTGTCTCTGTTGTTTTGTGTCTCTGTGTTGTGGTTTTGTGTCTCTGTTGTTGTGGTTTTGTGTCTCTTTGTTGTTGTTTTGTGTCTCTGTGTTGTGGTTTTGTGTCTCTGTGTTGTTGTTGTTTTGTGTCTCTTTGTTGTTGTTGTTTTGTGTCTCTTTGTGGTGGTTTTGTGTCTCTTTGTGCTGGTTTTGTGTGGTAGAAACTTACTATAATGAGTTTTTTGACCCACTGGTGAGTTTTGTGTTTCAGAGTTAAACCGTCTCTGATCTTGGATTGCAAATCGTGTCTTTTTGATGATTTTTTTTTAAAGCCAAAATGCTTTTTAAACCCGTTGGTATTTCTGGGAGTTAAAGCACTAAAACCTTGTATTTGTACAGGAAACAACAGACATGGTGGTTGTGAAGAAGCAGCTCGGTGCTTCAGACCTCCTGTGGTTGGTCGACAGCTTTACCTTTTCGGCAGGTGAGACGGTGGGCGGGATCGGACGCTGGTCCTCCGAGTCCTCCAGCCAGTTCCTTCGAGCCAGTTCCTCCCACTCGGCCTGCATCTTATCCCAGAACTCTGTGTCCGACTGCAACACAACAGGGGACTTCATGTGTGATGAGGTTATCTTTAAAGGGAAATAAAGCTGAAACTCCCTGAATGTTTCTCTCCTAACTGTTGGTCACAGTAGCACCAAACCCAGCAGAATCTGGTCACAGCAAACTGCTTATTTTTGGACTTTCAGAATGAAACATGCAGAAGAAGGTAATTTATTAGAAATATCATGATTATGAGATCAGAATTTAAAAGCTTCCCAACATAATGACACGTCAGAGGATAGTTTCAAATCTATGTTTCTGTTTTTAACCGTTTCTGTTGATAAATGGCTTTTCTGGGGTTCAGAGGTTTGGTTTCTTAAAATTACTTGACTAACTTTACATTCTTATTGTTATGTTGTCCATGTTTGTATGCATCTTATTTCTGACTGAGCGTCAGTGGAGGTGAGGCTTCCACACCTCCATGAGTTCTGAGCTTCAGAAACAGCTGGATGAATGAACATGAAGCTCAGACTGTCATAGTTCCGAGTGCAGCCGTTTGATGCAGCAGAAATAGTGGATGGGATCTGAAGCAGCTCCTCGTTAAAGACTCTACAGCAGATGAGCTGTTCCGTCACGTCTCTAAAATCCATCCTGCTGTTTGTTGGACCAAGGCTGTCAGAGTCGACCAAACAAGCAAGCGACGCCCACAGACTGGATATCAGCCTGTGGAGAAGTCCTGCAGCCGGACCAGGAAAAGCTGCTCCTTATTACCTCATCTGATCCACTTCTACACATAATCAGCTGTTGAGCCACACTTCATCCATTCATCTGCTAATTATTGCACCTTTATCATGAACAAGCTCATGACAAATATAAGCTGTCATGAAGTTCATGATGTTCATGATGTCGAGTCCCACTTATTTCTACAGCCCATTTAAACAGTGTTTCTAGTTTCATAAAAAGAATCTGACTGGCATCAAGAATTAAGTTCAGAAGTTTTGTTACTGAGCTAAAGATCCTACAGTGTTATCTATGATGTGGATTTAACTGATGGGTTGACATGTCCAGTCTCTGGTGGATCAGAACTCCTGGATAGAACTACACCTTGAAGACTAAAGAATCAAGAATCTCTGAGAAACAGTTGTTGAAAAGCATCAGTCAGGACGATACAAGCACATTTAAAGTTCCTGAAGATCTCCTGGAGTCCAGTTAAATCCATCATTAAGAAATGGAAGGAAGATGGAACATGAATGAATCTGACTAGAGCAGGACGTCCTCAAGACCTGAGAGACTAGAGAGGGAGGCCACCAAGACTCCTATGACTCCTCTGAAGGAGAAAGAGACTAGAGAGGGAGGCCACCAAGACTCCTATGACTCCTCTGAAGGAGAAAGAGACTAGTGAGGGAGGCCACCAAGACTCCTATGACTCCTCTGAAGGAGAAAGAGACTAGTGAGGGAGGCCACCATCATCATGATGTGAAGCACGGTGGTGGCAGCATCATGATGTGAAGCATGGTGGTGGCAGCATCATGATGTGAAGCATGGTGGTGGCAGCATCATGATGTGAAGCACGGTGGTGGCAGCATCATGATGTGAAGCACGGTGGTGGCAGCATCATGATGTGAAGCACGGTGGTGGCAGCATCATGATGTTCCTCAGAAGCAGGTCCTGGAAGGCTTGTAGAGGGTAAATGATTGCAGTCTTTTCTTTTTTCTGACATTACTTTGTAAAACACAGGGACATGAAAGTTCTTGTTGAAAAAGGCAAATTTAATTGACTGTTACTTTATACTGAAATGCTGTAAAAGTGGAAACTTGCAAGGTTAGTGGTTTTTATGGACATAATTAAGGACCCAAACCCCTTAAAACTATTACTAAAAAGTAATATAGTAAAATATTGCTTTGCCTGACTATAATACAAAATAAGGCGAGAAGCTTCGGTATTATTAACTATTAACTAAGGTTTTGACCTTTACAGAAATACACACCCTCTGAGCCCACTCAGCTCTTCTTTCTAACGTAGTTTCATGTTCCAGGTGACCTCAGTCTGTTCATCGGATTAAAACCTAAATTCAGAAAGTGTCTGTCCTGATGAGCAAAAGCTTTTTCATCATCAAGAGAGTCGCTGTCATCAGTTCACTGAGCCGAGCGACAGGATTGAAGAGCAAAAACTCATCAACACGAGTGTCTCGAATTAAACATCAACAGAAAACCTGCACTTTAATCACAGGTCTGTGAGTTCGCTTTACCTCCAGAAGAACGCTGGAAACACCAGAACCAGGGGCGCTTTCCAGATATAGTTTCTACTTCATGTGTAAAAACTGATAGAAACCATTTCTGGCAGAAAATAGAATTTACAGAAAAAGGCTGAATTCATTCGATAGGAAACGTCTGTTAACGAATATTAAATCAATATTAAACCTCCACTGCTGCAGCAGAGTTCAGTTTGAATCAATGCAACACTTTAGGAGACATCTAACTCCTGCTGCTGATGAAGACCATGCACTGCAGCTGAAAGCTGCTGACTCATGAATAAACCCGCAGCTCAGCTGAGGACGGTCACATGATCATTAATAAATATAAACTGGAAGCTGATCTGAGCGCTGAGTCATTCATCTGAAGTTCTGCTGAGTCATGACGTCCTGGGAGGAAGTGAAGGAAGAACTCTGTGGAAATCTGTTTCTGAAACCGAAGCATCGAAGTGACGGAAACATTCGACCTGGGACAGCCTGAAACATCTGAAGCTGACTGGTTCGATGTGTTCGCTCAGCTGATGAGATATGGAATCATGTTCTTACTGTCAGTGAGTCATTGAGCACCAGCTGGGACAGAAACCATTGGTAGACCAGAGATTTATTCAGGGTGCGACTTTGTTCTTTCTGTAAAGTGTCTTTGTACAAGGACACCGTCAGAGTTCGTACCTCAACAGCTGCCTTCGCTCTGACAAACTCGTCCTCCAGAGATTCGTTTCTGGCCAGCAGAGATCGAGTCCGACGGCGCTGTCTGGACACCCCACAGTCCTGAAAAAAAACACAGGAAGGTCGGCAGCAGAGACCGAAGCCAACCGGCAAACTTCAGGACAAAGTCAAAGCTGCATCTGAACAGACATTAATCACCTGAACTAACCAGCAGCTCTGCAGGGAACGCTGCTTCATCCCACGCACCCCGAACTGCACACTGTCTTTGTTAGATTCACTGTCTGGCAGCTACCTCATCTGGCCTGAGAACATTTCTGGATCCTTCAGAAGGAATCTGGTAAACAGATGGTTCCATCCATCTACTTCCTCTGATCCAAAGTCTTAGTGGCAGCAGAGGGACGTATGTAAAGAGTCCCAGGCCAGATGAGATATATGAACCTCCTTTGTCAGCTGGAGGAGAACCACAAAATATACCTCATCTGGCCTGAGAACATTTCTGGATCCTTCCAGAGGAATCTGGTAAACAGGTGGTTCTATCCATCTACTTTCTCCGATCCAGTGTCATAGTGGCAGCAGAGGGACCTCTGTAAAGAGTCCCAGGCCAGATGAAATATATGAACCTCACGGTCCTCCAAAGGAAAAGGGGATCCTGAGTAGATGTTAAACCACCTGTGCTGGGGTGGTTCAACATCTGCTCAGGGTCCTCTTTCTTTTGTCAGCTGGAGGAAAACCAAAACATACATCTCATCTGGCCTGAGAACGTTTCTGGATCCTTCAGGAGGAAACTGGAAAACAGGTGGTTCTATCCATCTACTTCCTCCGATCCAGAGTCATAGTGGTAGCAGAGGGACGTCTGGAAAGTGTCCCAGGCCAGATGAGATATACGAACCTCCAGAGTTCTGGTACTCCTCCAAAGGAGGGAGAGGTGTAGTACTGTAGTATCAGTAGTAGTACTGTAGTATCAGTAGTAGTGCTGTAGTGTCAGTAGTAGTGCTGTAGTATCAGTAGCAGTACTAGAGTATGTATGGTAGTACTGTAGCGTCAGTAGTAGTACTACAGTATTTATGGTAGTACTGTAGTATCAGTAGTAGTACTGTAGTATCAGTAGTTGTACTACAGTATTTATGGTTGTACTGTAGTATCAGTAGTAGCACTACAGTATTTATGGTAGTACTACAGTATCAGTAGTAGTGCTGTAGCATCAGTAGTAGTACTGTAGTATCAGTAGTAGTACTACAGTATTTATGGTAGTACTGTAGTATCAGTAGTAGTACTGTAGTATCAGTAGTAGTACTACAGTATTTATGGTAGTGCTGTAGCATGAGTAGTAGTACTGTAGTATCAGTAGTAGTACTACAGTATTTATGGTAGTACTACAGTATCAGTAGTAGTACTGTAGTATCAGTAGTACTACAGTATTTATGGTAGTATTGTAGTGTCAGTAGTAGTACTGTCGTATCAGTAGTAGCGCTGTAGTATTAGTAGCAGTACTGTAGTATCAGTAGTAGTACTACAGTATTTATGGTAGTACTGTAGTATCAGTAGTAGTACTGTAGTGTCAGTAGTAGTACTACAGCTGACCTGTGTTGAAGATATGAAGTCCAGATCGTCAAAACTGTGGAAATCGAAGTTGTTCTTCGTCAGTGGATCACTTTTAAACTCTACAGACCTGAAGAAGAGGAAGGAGAAGAAGAAGGAGAAGAAGAAGACAGCTTCCTGTTAGCGCCTCCTGCAGGCTGCACAATTTATTACAGTCTGCAGCATTCAGAGTTCGTTTTAGAGTCTTTACATTCTCTGATGGTGTTCAGTTCTGGTTCTGTCAGTCTGTTCTGTAAAAAATTTTCTACCAGAATTTAAATCATGCGGTGGATAGAATCAGACATTTTATGAACATTAAATTATGACTCTAGTAGAAAGTTATTTTCCCTCAGAGTGAACGGTGTCTCCAGATGATCCTGGTTTCTTCTTCCATTGTCTCTAAGAGTTGTGACCAACCACCTACCAACATTAACGTTTACTCACAATCATCTTTTAAAGCTTTCTCTGGTGGATTATCAGAAACTAGAAACACATCCAGGGAACCAGTGATTGGTTCTAGGACTCTGTCAGAGACATTAAACTGCTGGACTGATGAGGTTCTGAGGTTCAGAAATGATGGAAAAAGTCCATTAAAATGTGATAAATCTGGACCCACCTCTATGGACTTCAAGGACCTAGAATGTTCTAAGTGACACTACATTTAAAGACTGGAAGCAGGAAAGGAGAACGTCCTCTGGAGAAATTTCTAGAGTAGACCTACCGACAAATGGAGAAAGTTCTAGAGTAGACCTACCGACAACTGCAGAAAGTTCTAGAACTTTCTCCAGGGGACGTTCTCCTCTATGGACTTCAAGGACCTGGAACTCCGGAAATATTCCCAGTATGAAGGTAGAACTCTGATCATTGATAAAGTTACTGGAGATGAAGAACCAGATGTTCTGAGATGTTCTGAGGAACTTTGGGAGGATCTGGTTGCCTTAGTTGAGTTTTGGATTCTGCTGCTCTGAATAAACTCTGTGGAGCTTCTTACCACAGCAGTTCGCTGGATGAGTGATGGGAGGTGCATCTCTTCTCGTATCTCCTCCTGCGAACGCTGTCCTCCACCTCCAGGTTCACGTCGTCCCATTTGTCCAGAGGAGAAGACAGACTGACTGTGAATGAATAAATGAATGTGTTTCCGTTAACGGCAGCATCTTTACGTAAAACACTGGAACCAGACTTTTTATTTCTGATAAAACAAACAGAACGTCTGATTATTTCTGTCAGACGAAGACCAGCTGAACCAGAACATGAGGACTCTGGGTTTTCACGGGTTCTAAAGAGTCCCAGAAACTGTAAAAGGACACTGAGGTGAAACAGGAAGTCAGATTCTCATCAGAATAAAAGGTCAGATTAAACGGGTTTTAACTCTCCACTCAGTGAGTTCAGAGCTTTTAACGAAATGAGGAAACAGTTTTCAGAGTTTCTGACGAGCAGACATCAACAAGGCGGATTTTTATGGAGGGTTTTAGGTTTTTATGGAGGGTTTTAGGTTTTTATGGAAAGTTTTGGGTATTTATGGAAGGTTTTAGGTTTTTCACACTGGTGTACACAAATGTGTCCTGTTCATATAAAGAACACAACAAACAATATCCTAAACTGACTAATAAACTGTGTGGACCTCAGCAGGTCCTGATCCACCGTATAGCGGTTCTTCTGCTCAGTGTTTCAGGTTCTGATTAGTTTGTCTTTAGGCTCATTTCTGTCTTCGTTCTATTTTTATTTCAACTCGTTGAGGCACTGGTGACAAACTGGGGTCTCGTCTGGGATGGAAAATGTGGTAAAGATGAAGTTTGTCACTGCTTGCTCTGGAAAGGTCAGCAGTAAGAGTTTGGTTCTTTGATACTCATATCTTTTTCTTCTAGAGATTTTCTTTGTATATCTTTGAAATAGACTAAATGACAGACATAAAACATAGAATAAAGTTAAAATTTGGCAGTTGTGGGTCTGTTGTGCAGCAGAAGCAGCTGTGAACTCAACATCTGGCTGGTATCATCTGGAAACATCAGTCTAGAACCCAGGTCTAAACCTCATCACAGACGTTCCTCAATGAAATAATGTGAACTAGTGGACAGAGTGAGACTCTTCAGGAGGCAGCTGGCAGTCGTACAGGTGTTGGTGGGTTACCTGAGTCCAGTGAGACCCTCTCAGGTGTTCTGGGACTCGACAGATGTTCCACCTCCACCTGGATCAGCTCCGTCTCGTCGGCTCTCGCTCGGTGCCGAGGACTCTTGGAGCTTCCCTTCCTCCTCAGAGGGCTCCTCTTCCTGCTGTTCCTGGTGCTGCCCCCGATGCTGCCCTCGATGCCGCCCCCGTTGCTGGGCTCGCTGAGGTCCACTAGGTCCAGCGTTGTGGTCAGAACTGCAGGACGACAGGACAGACGGTCAGAAGCTGAATTTATTCATTTTCTGGAATCATTAATTAAAATGACTAGAAAGAGTTTAAAAGTGACTGAAGGATCTGAAATAAACACACAAACAGATGTTGTTCTGTAGCTGATGCTAATGCTAATCATATTTAGCATGTATCAGCTGATGGACATGCTGTTCTGTAGCTAAAGCTAATGCTAGTCATATTTAGCATCCTTCAGTTTAATAAACTGCTGGATAAGAATCAGAAAGTTTCATTTGATAAATCTTTGATAAATTTTGTTTCCATTTCTTCATTCTTGGATGAATTAATTGCAGCTTCACTGGTTTGTTCTTTGAACATAATTTCAGACTGTCGTCGGTCCTCGGCCGCCCAGGCAGTGACAGTTCTTATGTAAATGAGGCGGCGCTAACGAAGCTCTCCACAGGGAGGTCAGAGGTGTTAATTAATGGAAGCTGCAGCTGACAGACGGAGCAGCAGGATGAAGGACGAGGACACAAAGTTAGAGCAAAGAGAGACGGAGGTCAGAGTGAGACAGCAGGAGAACCAGGACAGGTGAGACTGAACAGGTGTCAGCCGATCTGACGGGCAGGGAAACAAGCCCCGCCCACTGCTGAGTTATCCAATCAACACTGACTGCATTCAGAGGCAGAGCTCTGCGATTCTACAACAGCCAGATGTTTGGTTTGTGTCTTTCAGTAGTTTTAGAATCTAAAACTAGAATCCGATACTGAACCAGTTAAAGTTTAGAAACGAGAACCTCCAGTCAGACCAGCTGAGAAACACCTGAAGATCACACGATGTCTGAGTAAAGCTGCTGAGAAACACCTGAAGACCACACGATGTCTGAGTAAAGCTGCTGAGAAACACCTGAAGATCACACGATGTCTGAGTAAAGCTGCTGAGAAACACCTGAAGATCACACGATGTCTGGCTGAAGCTGCTGACTCTCAGTTACCTGCTGCATTGGAGCTGATTGGTCGGACTGACGAGGCGTCACTGCGACTCTCCGACAGGAAGTCATCGATGGAGGGGCTCAGCAGGGGGCGACTCTCCTGCTGCTCCCCGACCAGCTGGAGACAGAGAACAGGAAGCGTTACATCAACGTTAGGTCAACATTAGATCAACGTTACATCATATTAGATCAACATTAGATCAAAGTTCCATCAACATTAGATCGACGTTACATCAATGTTAGATCAACATTTCACTTTCAACATTAAATCAACATTTTCCTGCCAATGTGTCAAACAACTGAAACATCTTTTTTTAGTTTTGTGCCTCGTTTTGTTGTTCTGGGTCATTTTAGTTTTTTTTGCATCTCGTAGACACGAGTTTCATTTTGGTTCATTTTGATTCATTTTGGTTCATTTTGGTCGTTTTGTCTCATTTTGATTATTTTTGGTCTTTCAGTTTAAATAACTCTGGTTCTGATTTTAGTTTTTCTCGTTTTAAACATTTTCTTCATGTTCTTGGTGGTAGTTTGCATTTATTTGTGAGTTTTACGTCATCGATCTAGCGGTTACTCTGTTTAACGTTACAAAGTGGTGTCGATGCCGTTCACAGATGATTTAATCTGAATTCACTCCTGAATCTCTCTGACTAAAGTTTCTGATTACAGGAGATTCTTAGCATTGTTTTTTTTTTTAGTTAAAGGGTTGGGTTGGGTGGTAGTCTGGTGGTAGGGGGTGTTGCATAAGTGATATTTTAAAGTTTTTATCACATAATTTTTCACTAAAATACAATAACTCCCTGATTACGGAGGCTCTATGCAGTCTTTAATGTATATTTTCTGGCAGCAGGTTATTCCATGTTTTTTGCAGTGCAGTGATTGTCTCTTTCCTCCACTGACACCTGTAAAACTCTTCTGATTGTCTTTTTAATTAATGAAAAAGATCATTTGTCAGAGAACTCATTGCTGTTTGTGTGTGGAGGTGATGTTCTGAAGGTCTCATCGGTGCATCGCTGCTGTGAAGTCGAGGCAGGAAGCTTCACATGTCATCGGCGTTTTGGGTTTTCTGAACAGCAAGTGCAGCTGATTTAACCTGATCACAGATCAGCGCCAGATAATCCTAATCCACGCTGCCGTGTTCGTCCACATGTCGGCTGGAAACCCGCATTTAATCTAGAAAGAGCAGCAGAAACCATCCAATCAGAGAAGAAGAACCACCAGGACGTTCACATACGGGAGCAAGAATCGGCCAATCAGAGGCGAGGCTGAGTGTGCAGGTGAGTAAAGCCAGGTAAAGGTCAGAAGCAGCAGCGACCATCCTCTGGGTGAAGTGTAGCCTAGATGCCGCTACTATTAGCGCTGTATTAGTACTAGTTTGCAGTTAGAGTATTGGTTGAATTGGGCTAGAGATCAGACAGATCTAAGTTCGGCTCTAGGAGTGGAGGAAAGGAGACTGAACACAATGATATAAGTTTTAGGTGGTACCAATTATATTATATTTTGACATAGACAAACAACATTTAACATTTAAAGTGAATGGCCATTCATGAGAAGTACAGAATTAAGTCACAATTATTTCACAAGAAAACATTATTCGATGGATCCATTAACACACGGAAAAGAGTTCTGAAGTTCAGCCAAGACAGAACACACGCAACAGTTCAGTGGCCCAAATCGTCCAGAGTTCAGAGGGAAAGGGCGGTGTCCAGGGAAAGGGAGTGTTGAACGAGTGGTGAATGGGTTTGGGCCAAGAATGAGTTGTTGCGAGGGGCAAAAAGTAAAAGAGAGGGGCGGCTGCCTTAAAGGAGCCTCCTACCAGCCCAACCAGGTGGAGGAGGTGCAGGAGGTCCAGTTCAGTTCACTTCAGTTCGAGCTCCAGGGTTCTTCAGGCAGTGTGGGCCTATAATTCTTTGGGTCTAGCTCGCCATCACCTGGCCTATATAAAGGACAGGACTAATTAAGGTTCCAGTGCGCACAAAATAAATCAAAATACATTCAAAAAGACCAGTGCTAAATATTAATTATAAATAGCAGTGTCAATTATTATATTGTACAATATATAAATAATCAAAGTTCAATTCAAAATATAAATCTCAATTGAATAAATAATATAATATTTGTCATATTAAAATATTCATTACAATTAAAGTGTCAAAAATACTAAACATCCAAAGCTAAAGTGCATAATCAGTCACACTGACTAAGTGGACTGGGTTTAAAGTGCATGGAGATGCATAGGACCAATAAACAAATCAAACTGGCCTAAAAATGGCACTATATGCATTTAAAAGTCATAAATAGGTAACACACGTTTCAATAAGTAAACCACAGTGATTTCGTTTCATTTAGTTAAGTATATTCTGAGAACCGGGCATGAAAGATGATGCTAACCAGCCCCATTCAAATTAATATGGTGGCGTGGCTAGTTGAACCCTATAGGAAATGAATGAGAAGAATGCTAATGCTAACGCACTCACCAATTCCTTCTTTAATCAACACCCGCGACTCCACACGACGCCTGGCGGCTCCGGTAGTTGGCTCCTATAGTTTGAGACGTGTTGCTTTAGTTTTAAAAGTTAATGTTACGAAATTAAGCGAAAATAGCACCGTACCTTGCAGCAAATGTTCCCAACACATCCCCCTCTCGAAGCTCGCGGCTCGCGAGTGACTTCCGGATATAAAACAACCCGATTGGCCGCGCACCGTCACGTGACAGGACGCGCAGCGTGACGTATGACGTCATTACGCATTTGACAGGACAGTTTTGGAGACGGGAATGGAGGATATACTTATTTATTTATATTTCTAACTAGGGTTTTATCACCCGGGTTACAGAAGCTTTCCTACGTCTGATCTTCTTCAACATGAACATCAGAACCAGCATGAAGATCTGATCATGTTCCTGCCGCTTCATTAAAAGATTTAAACAATTAATTTACTGACGGAGAACAAACTTTAAACATTATTTAGATGGTTGGTGTTGAAACGTTGCATCAACTAATTCTGTAATTAAAATCAAAACTCCTGCAACAGTTGATTTGGATTTAAATTCATGTTCAAGTAAATTAATAGGATTTCACATCATTGTTTAGTGTCTATTTATGGTTGTGTTGTGTCTCTTTGTGGTTGTTTTGTGTCTCTTTATGGTTGTGTTGTGTCTCTTTGTGGTTGTTTTGTGTCTCTTTGTTGTTGTGTTGTGTCTCTTTATGGTTGTGTTGTGTCTCTGTTGTTTAGTGTCTCTTTGTGGTTGTTTTGTGTCTCTGTTGTTGTTTTGTGTTTCTTTGTTGTTGTGTTGTGTCTCTTTGTGGTTGTTTTGTGTCTCTTTGTTGTTGTTTTGTGTCTCTTGTTGTTTTGTGTGTCTTTGTTGTTGTGTTGTGTCTCTTTGTGGTTGTTTTGTGTCTCTGTGGTTGTGTTGTGTCTCTTTGTGGTTGTGTTGTGTCTCTTTGTGGTTGTGTTGTGTCTCAGTTGTTGTTTTGTGTGTCTTTGTTGTTGTGTTGTGTCTCTTTGTGGTTGTTTTGTGTTTTTGTTGTTGTGTTGTGTCTCTTTGTGGTTGTTTTGTGTCTCTGTTGCTGTTTTGTGTCTCTTTGTTGTTTTGTGTCTCTTTGTTGTTGTTTTGTGTCTCTTTGTGGTTGTTTTGTGTCTCTGTTGTTCTGTTGTGTCTCCTTGTGGTTTTTTTGTGTCTCTGTTGTTGTGTTGTGTCTCTCTGTGGTTCTTTTGTTTGTCTTTGTTGTTGTCTTGTGTCTCTGTGGTTGTTTTGTGTCTTTTTGTTGTCGTTTTGTCTCAAAAGTTGTGTTAAAATGTGAATTTGTTTAGAATTTGTGGACAAATGTAAATGTTGTTTTTGCTTTAAAGATTTAAATGTCGTGTTCAAATACAGCAACACTTTTTAAAAATTAAAAAAAGGGAACAATCAATAATTCAGTTGTTAAATTAATTGAACGTTTTATTCTAAAGTTACTTTAACAAACACTTTAATGAACTATCAAACAGTTGGAGATTAGTTTAATAAGTAAACCAATAAAGTAGCCAATGAATTGATCTTCAGTGTATTTGGTGATTGATGCTAGTTGGTAGCAGCTCTGCTTTAAGGGACCTTCTGGAACATCTAAACCTACAGGGTGACCAGACGTTCTCCTCCACCACACAGTCCTGAAGGTGGAGATGTTTGAACTAAACAGGTTTCAAACAGACAGAAACAAAAACTAGAACTCTGAGCAGTCAAACAACGTGGTCGTCATGCCAACCTTGGTTGTCACGGTGAGAAGAGGGTTTCCTTCAGAGGATGCCTTTTTACCGGGAAGCTCCTTCAGCACCACGGCAACGACCCTTTCCCCTGTGCCCTACAACAGGCAGATCGACAGGTTCACTCGTTAATCTTCACAGCAGCGTTCTGTGGGAGGAACATCCGCCGTTGGAAGTCTGAGGAGCTTCTACATGCAAGAAAAATCATTCAAAAGTGTCCGAAATGAGCTGCAATTAGTCCAAAGTAGCAAAAAAAACCCCATCAACTATGACAAAAGATCTGTTTGAAACCTGCTCAGATCCTCCAAAATGACCTAAAACGTCACAAACGACTTCAAATTGGTCCAAAATGAGGAAAAAATGCCAGAAACTGCTCAGAATTAGTTCAGAATGATGAAAAAATGTCCAAAATGGTCAAACATGTCTAAAATCACTTGAAACCAGTTCAGAATTACCTGTGTACTTTACAAAATGGCTGAAAATAGCTTTAGAACAAGTCTTAAAAAATGACCTAAAATGTGTCCAGAGGACTCAGAAAACACCAAAGCAGCATCCAGAACTGTTTAAGTGTTCCTCTAATGGACCTGAAACCCGCTTAGAACCGCTCATAAACTACTAACTGACCTGAAACCCGCTTAGAACTGCTCATAAACTACTAACTGACCTGAAACCCGCTTAGAACCGCTCATAAACTACTAACTGACCTGAAACCCGCTTAGAACTGCTCATAAACTACTAACTGACCTGAAACCCGCTTAGAACTGCTCATAAACTACTAACTGACCTGAAACCCGCTTAGAACTGCTCATAAACTACTAACTGACCTGAAACCCGCTTAGAACTGCTCATAAACTACTAACTGACCTGAAACCCGCTTAGAACTGCTCATAAACTACTAACTGACCTGAAACCCGCTTAGAACTGCTCATAAACTACTAACTGACCTGAAACCCGCTTAGAACTGCTCATAAACTACTAACTGACCTGAAACCCGCTTAGAACCGCTCATAAACTACTAACTGACCTGAAACCCGCTTAGAACCGCTCATAAACTACTAACTGACCTGAAACCCACTTAGAACCGCTCATAAACTACTAACTGACCTGAAACCCACTTAGAACCGCTCATAAACTACTAACTGACCTGAAGCCCGCTTAGAACCGCTCATAAACTACTAACTGACCTGAAACCCGCTTAGAACCGCTCATAAACTACTAACTGACCTGAAACCCGCTTAGAACCGCTCATAAACTACTAACTGAACTGAAACGTCTCAGATGACTTAAATTACAAGAATTGCTTCAGGTTTGTTCTAGAAGCAGCTCAGAAAGATTCTAAATGTCCAGAAAGACTTCAGTCTCTGCAGACAGTCTGCTGGTGTCAGGCCAGCAGCTCCTGATCAATATATCAGCCAATCAATCAGGCGTTTCCATGGAGACACATCTCTGACATTGATCAACTTTATCTGCTGGAAGCGAAACTGATTCTAATTATTCACCTGATCTCATATCAGCTCAGCGTCTCCTCAGGGTTCAGAGATTCAACTGCAGCAGCAGAACTTTCATCTGATCCACTGTGGATCATTTAACCCACTGTGGATCATTCTAACTGTGGATCATTTAACCCACTGTGGATCATTTTAACTGTGGATCATTCTAACTGTGGATCATTTAACCCACTGTGGATCATTTTAACTGTGGATCATTCTAACTGTGGATCATTTAACCCACTGTGGATCATTTAACCCACTGTGGATCATTTTAACTGTGGATCATTTAACCCACTGTGGATCATTTTAACTGTGGATCATTTTAACTGTGGATCATTTAACCCACTGTGGATCATGTTTAATGTAAAGTCCTGCAGCTCTGTGGAACCAGAACATCATGAGAAGCAGGAGAACTCAGAAATTTGTTCTGTTAGAATGATGGGAACCAGAGAGAAGAAAAGTTTCTTTGATTATTTATTTAAATTTTTAAATTTTGTGTCGTACTTCTGTTGTTTCGTGTTTCATAGTGTGTCCCTTTGTCTCTTTTCCCCTTTCTGTCTTGTTTTTATTGTTTTGGGGGGTTAGGGGTCTTATTTTGTCAAATTTTTCCTTTTTTTCAGTTTTCTGTCTCATTTGTGTCTCCTGTCTTTTGTCTTTTTAATCGCGTCCCACCACTAATATATATATATATTAGTGGTGGGACGCGATTAAAAAAATTAATCTAATTAATTACAGGCTTTGTAATCAATTAATCGCAATTAATTGCAGTTTTGTCAAATAGCAATATTTGACACAATAAGTGAAGTTTTTCATTTCAAATAAAATTGTGGTTGACAGTTGAATCAATGAATAGACATATACGTGTTTATAATTTTAAATTTATTTTAAAAAAGGAAAATGGGACGTATAGAAAAAAGTGATTTTGATGACTTAAAGCCTGAATTTAGTTGTTTTTTCCACTGTATGGCACATAAAATCAGCATAAGTAGTTCAAGGAGCTTCAGAAAGTTGAAAATCCAGAAATTCATTCTGTTTTCATCTTTTCTGGGTCTGATAAATGGTGTAATTTTGATGGTTCTTTTTATAGGAATATCAATTTTGATTTATGTAATTTTTTTTATAAACAAAAAGTTTATAATTAAGTTATTAAAAGAGATATTTTTGTTGTTTAGATTCTTCCTCCTCCAAGGAGGCAGAGCCTCGATGGAGTAAAAACTTAAACCACAAAAATGTTTCATTTCTATTTATCTGCATTTTTCATCTGTCTGCTACATTCACAGATTACTGCAAATCTAAGTGCAATTATAGCGATTTTATTCAACATTTTAGGACTTTCTGTAAACTCAAGCACTGTCTAGAAAAGTGGTCTATTATGGGATGGCTACACCGTTAGCCGTTAGCATGACTCGTAGCTAACGTTAGCTCTGGTGCTAACAGCAACATGTTTTACATTGAGGTGATACCGTCGGCTTGAAGTGACGCAGTGATCAGAAAACTCTTTGTTGTACAATTTACACACAACCAGGCTTTTATCCAAGCTGCCATCAGGAAGATTTTTAAAAGGAAACTTTCTGTCCAACAAGCTCAATCTGCTCTTCCTTCACTGTTCACCAGAGCCTGACTTCACTCAGTACTTCCTGTGCTTCTTCTTCATGGCTACAAACAGACTTTAGGTTCATTACCGCCACCTACTGGGCTGGAGTGTTCATCAGAGTTACCAGAAATGAGGGAACTGAGGAGGGTGCAATTAATCGCGGTATTATTTGAACACGTTACTGTCGATGTGATTAATTAATCGAAATTAACGTGTCAAAGCCCCAGCCCTAATATATATATATATATATATATATATATATATATATATATATATATATATTAGTAATTAATTTACAGAGATGAATAGGAAAATATTATTTATTCGGATGAAAAAAATGTAATCTGGATAGTCCTGGCAGGTTGAAGTTCGACTGGCATCATATTGATGCTGAAAAACATTTTTTACCCAGAGATAGCTGGTTATGGGAGCATTATGGTCTGGGGGGCTCTTTATGGAAAAAATAAAATCTGTTTAGAATTTGTTGATGAAATGGCAAATTCAGAATCTTATATAAAACTTATGAAAAAAAACATTGAACCATTTATTTATTCTAAAAATGAAAAATTGATCTATTAATAAGACAATACACCAAGCCACAAATCACAGACGAGCACAGAATACTGTGGAAAGACTGATATAGATGTGATGAACTGGCTGCCAAGTCCCCACACCTTAATCCCATCAGAAAGTTATGGGGATTTATGGCAAGAAAAGTTTATAATGGTGGAAAACAGTTCAATAACAAGGGTGATCTGAAAAATGAATTATTAAAGCATGGGACAGAATTGATGAAAAATTGCTGCTTTCTCTGATTCAGAGCCAAACAGGTGTACAGAAGTGACTTTGAATTATGCGAGAAGATAAATTACGGTATTAAATTCTTACCCTTTTGTCGCCATTTTTAATTAGATTTAATCAAATTTAGCCCTCAAAGGAAATATAAAGAACTTAAAAGACTCGAAAAAAAAATACATATTTTTAGTATTGAAAGGACTCAAAAAAAAAAACAAAATTTGAAAATATATGATGTTCTATATTTAAATTTATACCTGTTCTTATCTTTATGTTGCGGACTGTATATTGTATAGGTTCATTGTTATATTTGGAGGAATACTTTTTCAATAAATAGCAATATTGGTCCGTGACTTCGTCCAAGTTTTAAATTTTGACCCAGTGTGTGTTTGAGTCTGACGCCCCTGATCTACCGGATCAGTAAAAACAGACAAACATCACAAACTGTTTCTTTCTCTTTACTGTCGGCCATCTTTCCTCACGCTGTTAGTGTGTGTGTGTGTGTGTGTGTGTGTGTGTGTGTGTGTGTGTGTGTGTGTGTGTGTGTGTGTGTGTGTGTGTGTGTGTGTGTGTGTCTTCTCTCAGGGCTTTTACAAACACAAAGAAGTCAAGTGACTGATGAGGAAATTCCAACTGATTTTTCTCAGAACTGGTTTCAGGTCCAACAGATTCCTGGACTTGACTCATCAGAATGAAATAAATACATAATAAACACATTGTAAACACATTATATTCATTCAGTCATATTTTGTCATGTTTGGTCATATTTTTGATATTAGAGGTCTGCTGGACATTTAAATCAGTCAAGTTCTGAGAATGAAAATTATTTTCTGGTTTTTGCCTTTAAAGATTAGGTCTAAGATACTGATCATTAATACAACAGTAATAGTATAGTATAGTATAGTATAGCATAGCATAGCAGAGCACAGCATAGTATAGTACAGAGCAGTGCAGCGTGGCGTAGCATTGCATAGCATAGCATAGCATAGCATAGCATAGCATAGTATAGTATAGTGCAGTGCAGTGCAGTGCAGTGCAGTGCAGCGTAGCATTGCATAGCATAGTATAGTATAGTACAGTACAGTGCAGCGTGGCGTAGCATTGCATAGCATAGCATAGCATAGCATAGCATAGCATAGCATAGCATAGCATAGCATAGTATAGTATAGTGCAGTGCAGTGTGTGTGTGTTGTTGCTGGAGATGCTGCTGGACTAAAAATAGCCTGATGTTGTGCTGAGCAAACAGTCCTCCATCAGCAGAGTCCCAGTAGAGCTGAGCTCAGAGCTGCAGCAGCACATCCAGTACTGCTACCTGCAGTAGTACTAGAGGAATACTACAGTACTGCTACCTGCAGTAGTACTAGAGGAATACTACAGTACTGCTACCTGCAGTAGTACTAGAGGAATACTACAGTACTGCTACCTGCAGTAGTACTAGAGGAATACTACAGTACTGCTACCTGCAGTAGTACTAGAGGAATACTACAGTACTGCTACCTGTAGTAGTACTAGAAGAATACTACAGTACTGCTACCTGTAGTAGTACTAGAAGAATACTACAGTACTGCTACCTGCAGTAGTACTAGAAGAATACTACAGTACTGCTACCTGCAGTAGTACTAGAAGAATACTACAGTACTGCTACCTGTAGTAGTACTAGAAGAATACTACAGTACTGCTACCTGTAGTAGTACTAGAAGAATACTACAGTACTGCTACCTGCAGTAGTACTAGAAGAATACTACAGTACTGCTACCTGCAGTAGTACTAGAAGAATACTACAGTACTGCTACCTGCAGTAGTACTAGAAGAATACTACAGTACTGCTACCTGCAGTAGTACTAGAAGAATACTACAGTACTGCTACCTGCAGTAGTACTAGAAGAATACTACAGTACTGCTACCTGCAGTAGTACTAGAAGAATACTACAGTACTGCTACCTGCAGTAGTACTAGAAGAATACTACAGTACTGCTACCTGCAGTAGTACTAGAGGAATACTACAGTACTGCTACCTGCAGTAGTACTAGAGGAATACTACAGTACTGCTACCTGCAGTAGTACTAGAGGAATACTACAGTACTGCTACCTGCAGTAGTACTAGAGGAATACTACAGTACTGCTACCTGCAGTAGTACTAGAAGAATACTACAGTACTGCTACCTGCAGTAGTACTAGAGGAAGACTACAGTACTGCTACCTGCAGTAGTACTAGAAGAATACTACAGTACTGCTACCTGCAGTAGTACTAGAGGAAGACTACAGTACTGCTACCTGCAGTAGTACTAGAGGAATACTAAAGTACTGCTACCTGCAGTAGTACTAGAGGAATACTACAGTACTGCTACCTGTAGTAGTACTAGAGGAATACTACAGTACTGCTACCTGTAGTAGTACTAGAGGAATACTACAGTACTGCTACCTGTAGTAGTACTAGAGGAATACTACAGTACTGCTCCCTGCAGTAGTACTAGAGGAATACTACAGTACTGCTCCCTGCAGTAGTACTAGAGGAATACTACAGTACTGCTCCCTGCAGTAGTACTAGAGGAATACTACAGTACTGCTACCTGCAGTAGTACTAGAGGAATACTACAGTACTGCTACCTGTAGTAGTACTAGAGGAATACTACAGTACTGCTACCTGTAGTAGTACTAGAGGAATACTACAGTACTGCTCCCTGTAGTAGTACTAGAGGAATACTACAGTACTGCTACCTGTAGTAGTACTAGAGGAAGACTACAGTACTGCTCCCTGTAGTAGTACTGGAGGAATACTACAGTACTGCTCCCTGTAATACTACTACAGTAATACAGTAATAATGCAGTACTGCTACCTGTAGTACTACTAGATACAGTAATACTACAGTACTGGTATCTGTAGTACTACTAGAGAAATACTACAGTACTGCTACCTGTAGTACTACTAGATACAGCAATGCTCCAGTACTACTACAACAGTTCTGCTATAGTACTACAACACTACTACAGTGCTACAGTATTACTATAAGGGATCATGATTAGAGCTGCTGGGGACCATGATTAGAGCTGCTGGGGACCATGATTAATGCTGCTGGGGATTATGATTAGAGCTGCTGGGGACCATGATTAATGCTGCTGGGGACCATGATTAATGCTGCTGGGGACCATGATTAGAGCTGCTGGGGACCATGACTAGAGCTGCTGGGGACCATGATTAGAGCTGCTGGGGACCATGATTAGAGCTGCTGGGGACCATGATTAGAGCTGCTGGGGACCATGATTAATGCTGCTGGGGACCATGATTAATGCTGCTGGGGACCATGATTAATGCTGCTGGAGACCATGATTAATGCTGCTGGGGACCATGACTAGAGCTACTGGAGACCATGACTAGAGCTGCTGGGGACCATGATTAGAGCTGCTGGGGACCATGATTAGAGCTGCTGGGGACCATGATTAGAGCTACTGGGGACCATGACTAGAGCTGCTGGGGACCATGAGTAGAGCTGCTGAGGACCATGACTAGAGCTGCTGGGGACCATGATAAGGTATGAGGTGAGTTTCTGCAGTCAGGAGAACAGAAGCAGGTAAAGGTGTGAAACTGTTCCAAGGACGGCAGCAGCTGCTGGAGGAACATCTGACCCCAGGGTTTAGATATTTATATCCTCCAGCAGCTAATTCATCTTGTCTGAAGTTCCTCAGAGACCAGCTGGAAACATCTCCAGCTGGTCTCTTCAAGCTGCTCCACAGGGAGCGTCTGCTTCTGTACTGTAACAGGAGTACTGTAGTTGTACTGTAGCAGTACTGTAGTAGTAGTAGTACTGTAATAGTACTGTAGAAGTACTGTAGTAGTAGTACTGTAGCAGGACTGTAGTAGTAATGTAGCAGTACTGTAGTAGTAGTAGTACTGTAACAGTACTATGGTAGTAGTACTGTAATAGTAGTACTGTAGCTGTACTGTAGTAGTACTGTAGTAGTAGCAGTAGTAGTAGTACTGTAGCAGTACTGTAGTTGTACTGTAATAGTAGTAATGTAGTAGTACTACAATAGTACTACTGTAAAAGTAGTACTGTAGTTGTACTGTAGTAGTAGGACTGTAGTAATACTGTAGAAGTACTGTAGTAGTAGTAGTAGTACAGCAATAGTATTACTGTAGTAGTAGTAGTACTGTAGTAGTACTGTAATAGTAGTACTGTACTAGTACTGTAGCAATAGTAATATTGTAGCAATACTGTAGTTATACTGCAGTAGTAGTACTGTAGTAGTACTGTAGAAGTACTGTAGTAGTATTGCAATAGTAGTACTGTAGTGATACAGTAGTAGTACTGTCGTAGTACTTTAGTAGTAGTACTGTAGTAGTACTGTAACAATAGTACAGTAGTAGTAGTACTGTAGTAGTACTGTAACAGTAGTACTGTAATAGTTGTACTGTAGTAGTACTGTAATAGTTGTACTGTAGTAGTACTGTAAGAGTAGTACTGTAATAGTTGTACTGTAGTAGTACTGTAAGAGTAGTACTGTAATAGTGGTACTGTAGTAGTGCTTTAACAGTAGTACTGTAGTAGTACTGTGACAGTAGTACTGTAGTAGTTGTACTGTTGCAGTACTGTAAGAGTAGTACTGTAATAGTAGTACTGTAGTAGTACTGTAGTAGTACTGTAAGAGTAGTACTGTAGTAGTACTGTAACAGTAGTACTGTAATAGTTGTACTGTAGTAGTAGTAGTAGTACTGTAGCAGTACTGTAGTTGTATTGTAATAGTAGCACTGTAGTAGTACTACAATAGTATTACTGTAAAAGTAGTACTGTAGTTGTACTGTAGTAGTAGGACTGTAGTAATACTGTAGAAGTACTGTAGTAGTAGTAGTACTGCAATAGTATTACTGTAGTAGTAGTACTGTAGTAGTACTGTAGCAGTAGTAGTATTGTAGCAATACTGTAGTTGTACTGCAGTAGTAGTACTGTAGTAGTACTGTAGTAGTAGTAGTATTGAAATAGTAGTTCTGTAGTAGTAGTACTGTAATAGTAGTACTGTAGTAGTACTGTAGTAGTACTGTAATAGTAGTACTGTAGTAGTATTACTGTAGTAGTACTGTAATAGTAATGTAATAGTAGTACTGTAGTAGTACTGTAATAGTAGTACTGTAGTAGGACTGTAATAGTAGTACTGTAGTAGTATTACTGTAGTAGTACTGTAATAGTAGTACTGTAGTAGTATTACTGTAGTAGTACTGTAATAGTAATGTAATAGTAGTACTGTAGTAGTACTGTAATAGTAGTACTGTAGTAGGACTGTAATAGTAGTATTGTAGTAGTACTGTATAAGTAGTACTGTAATAGTAGTACTGTAGTAGGACTGTAATAGTAGTATTGTAGTAGTACTGTATAAGTAGTACTGTAATAGTAGTACTGTAGTAGTACTAACTCTGGTTCCTCCTGGTCAGAATAAATAAATCCTCCTCAGAACAACGTTTCTCCGCTGTTTAATAAAACGTCCCACCAAGTGAATATATGAATATTTAGAATAGAATAGAATAGAATAGAATAGAATAGAATAGAATAGAATAGAATATCGGTTCGTTGAAGAAATATAAGTTTGACTGAGGATCCTCCAAGTTTCTGGAGAAATAAAGTGGAGATAAATCAGCTGGTAGCTCATCTGGAGACTCAATATGCTAGAGTATCATTATATTATATTATATTATATTATATTATATTATATTATATTATATTATATTATATTATATTATATTATATTATATTATATTATATTATATTATATTATATTATATTATATTATATAAGATTCATGGAAACTGAAATCTGCTGCAGCAATATGGCCCAACAATGGCTGACTAACTAGTCTGACTGGGAGGACTGGGATCTGTCTGCTCACACATTCACTAATATTGACGACTGGAGATGTAGTTCCTGGTTGTTTCAGCAGGTGGCGGCGTCACTCAGACTACAGGTCATGTTAAAGCAGAGAGCATTGTGGGAGTTTAGCAGCAACAGGTACCATGACAGAGACATCTGAGGAGGTTCATGACCTCCTGTCAAAGATAAATGAGCTCCATGACTGTACTGGTAGGAACCTTGTTACAGCGCCACCTACTGAAGAGAGGAACTTGGAGATCTGTAAAACTACCAGCACGTCTACAAGGTATAGTATTCTGGAGGAAATACTATATCCTGGATGAAATATTACAGCTTCCAGTGGAGCTTTTAGCCTCAACAGCTGAGGGATGACTCCAGAGTCTCCTCCATCATCTGGACCTTCTACTGATGTGTCAGATGAATCCCTGAGATGAGGTGATGAGGCTGCTGTTCAGAACCCTGCTGCGATCCGCTGCAGGAGAACAGATCGGATCCAGACTTGGTCCAGGTTCACGCTCGGCTTCGCTTCACCCACCAGAAAGCATCTTCTGCTGCAGGACTCATCAAACTTTAACGTCTTCTTATGTAACCGGAGGGGGGTTACTGCAGGTCAGAGCGCCTCACCTGCCCAGACTCACCTGGTCTGTCCTGGCTGCTGGGGGAAGCTCTGATCCGGACCAGAGTCTGAATGGATCAGCAGGAAGCTCAGCTTGATGCTTCGCTTACATCCACTGGTGTTGTGGAGGTGGAGCGCTTTAGAACAACTTTATTAACAATGTTCACTAAGGAGGATACATTTTAAATTACTGGTCCTTGAAAATGGAAAAAAAGAGCAAGATTATCCAACCCAGGCTGGTCTAGTGTCTTCATAAAGTTCCTGTCAGTGTTTATCTATGGATGGATCCATGTTTCTACTAAAATACAGTCTCTGGTCCACATTTCTCCAACCTTTGAGGCTCTAACATCAGTCGAATCTGATGTCTGTTTGCTGTTTGGATAAACTGAAGCTTTATGTGAGTTTTTATCTTTCGTTTGTTCCCAGTTTGCTGATTCATGAGTTTCTCTCCGAAACACAGACACCAGTCCTGTCAGCTGATAGTAACAATAACAATATTAATAATGAATATTAGTCTGCTATTGGTGCTTTTTACAGATTCTGGTAAACAGGAAGCAGCTCCATGTTTCTGTTCTGGGCTCAGTTTTGTCCGATGCAGCAGAATCTGAGGAGTTCTGAAACCTGAAGCTTCACGTGAATCTGCACTTTTCTGGTTTCATCGAACAAGATGTCCAACTGGGAGTCACAGCTTTAATCTGACACCAAACAACCAACGCTGCTGTGATTTAGGATGAATTCTGAGACGTCTTCAATCATTTCTGGTTAAAATTCGACAAATTCTGGCTCATTTTTTCGAACTGTGAGAACTTCAGTCTGATAATTAAATACTTCCAAACAAAAACTGCGTGAAAGGCTGCTAAAGGTCAGATGACATCATGTGCTAATTAGCATATTTAAATGTGTCCTGTAGGTCAGGGGTTCCCAAAGTGGGGGTCACGACCCCCCGGGGGGTCGCGAGACGCCGAGGGGGGTCACAAAATGATTTTCAAGTCCAGATGTAACTGGTGTTGGTTATCAGCTCAGGAAACACGCAGACCAATTATGTACGAGTTCAGACATCCCACGTGATGCTACTCAACCAATGAAGTCTGAGCATTGTAGTCGCTAAGCAGGCTCTGCTTTCAGAAAACAGCTGAGAGGCAAAAGGGACAGAGAGGAGGACACCGACAAGAGAGTAACCCTGCTCATGCTGACTATGTTTGGCTAAACATACAGCTGTGAGGCATCTTTCTCAACTATGAACATAATCCAAACTAAATATCATACCAGACTGACCAAAGAGCTCCAGATGTGTTTGAGAACGACCCTGACACGGTTCAGACCACGATTCAAAACACTGGCAGAATAAGCTTCAACTCAGTTGTTCCATTAAGCAGCAGGGGTATAAACGGAGTGATATAAGACAGGAAAAAATGTAAAAGTGTTCAATTGTTTAAATTATTTCAGATTAAATGTTGTTGAATATGTATATAAATTAGTTCAGGTTGTTCAGTCATTACTTTTTCAAGTTCTGCATTTAATTTTAAGATGTACAGTTATATAAAAAGTAATTTTTAAAAAAATGTCAAAATGTTATTGAACCGTACTAAATTTATTTGATGGTCATTATTGATTACATGCAGACACTAATGAAACTACCAGGTTACATCAACATATATCACACTAATTCAGTTAGACATTATGATGTTCTGGACCTTTGCTTCAATATATTTTCTCTGACTGGACCTATTTGAATTTTAGTTGAATACCCCTGCTCTACTGGATTGCATTTTTTCCCCCCAACTTGTCAACAAGTTTGTATAAGTCTCTAAAGATGTTTTTTAATTTTTGTTCTAAAAATCTGCCCTTTGTGTCAGTCACCCCTGGTGACAGGTCACTTTACAGCGCCTCAGTAAACATCACCGACCACGTCACACACGTCAGTGTACACTACTGGATTTCGTCTGAACATCGCATATCAATACAGTAGGATTTAAATCTTTGATAATTTCTTCAAAAGGAAACGTTGGCTAATACCAACAACAGACAAGGTAGAGAGGCAAGTGGAGAAGGAATCAGAGGAGAGCAGAGAACCGCCTTCAAAAAAGCCATCACCTTTTGGCGGAGGAGGAGGAGGAGACCACCACTGTAAGGGGATCAGTAAGCAGCCGAACCAGCCTTCCAAGAGTCGCAAGTATCGTGAGGAGTATATTCAGTATGGATTCACGTGCATCATTATCAATGAAGTACAGCATCCCCAATGTGTAGTGTGCACTGAGGTGCTTGCCAACGAGAATTTAAAGCCTGTAAAAATGCTGAGACACTTGAAAACGAAGCACCCTTTTCTTGCCGCCAAACCAACAGATTTTTTCCTCTGAAAAGAGAGAGAGCTGCAAGGCCAAAAGAAAGTCATATCTAGCCAAACAACAATCCCTACCAAAGCCCAAAAGGCATCATATGAGGTGGCATGTTTAATTGCACAGGCAAAAAAGCCTCACACAATCGGGGAAACCCTGATAAAGCCTGCTGCTGTTGCTATATGTTGGACAATGCACGGAGATAAACAGGTGCAGGAGCTAGAAGCAGTGCCGCTGTCTGATGGGAAGATATCCCGGCGCATCACCGACATGGCCCAGGACATAAAGTGTCAGCTGATTGACAGAGTAAAGCAAGGGACGTATGCTTTGCAGTTACATGAATCTTTGGATGTGTCAAACTCTGCCAATCTGCTTGTTTTCGTCAGATACAGTTTTGATGGAACACTTAATGAGGACATGCTGTTTTGCGCCCCGTTGGAGGCAAAGTGCACAGGTGAGGACATATTCATGAAACTTGACAGCAACCTAAAAGAAGAGGGGCTGTCCTGGGATCAGTGCATCGGTGTGTGTACAGATGATGCTGCTGCAATGCTGGGGAAAAAGAAAGGACTAAAAGCGAGAGTTTTACAGGTGGCACCTCACATAAACTTCACGCACTGCATTATCCACAGAGAAGCTCTTGTGAGTAAAACGCTCCACCCAGAGCTTAACAGTGTTCTGGAGACCGCGACAAAAATGGTCAACTACATTAAATCCCGTCCACTCAACACCAGGCTGTTCGCCACCCTCTGCAGTGAACTGGGATCGGAGCATCAGGGCCTGCTGTTCCACTCAGACGTCAGGTGGATTTCACGGGGAAAAGTTCTGATCCGCCTGTATGAACTGCGGGATGAGGTGCGCTTATTTCTGATGGAGCATGACTCCCAGCTCGCTGACCACCTGACTGACCCTGACTGGTTGACAAGGCTGGCGTATTTGTCTTGTATATTTGACAAACTGAATGGACTGAACATGTCATTGCAAGGTGAAAACACAAGCATCATGACGCTGAATGACAAAATCCGCTCGTTCAAAAGAAAACTGGATCGCTGGACAGCGCGAGTTGAAATGGGCAGGATTGATATGTTTCCTGAACTGGAGGAATTCATGGAGGAAAATGGTCTGAATGGGGACACTGTTACGGAGTTTATCACATCCCACCTTCAAGCCCTCCTGGAACATTTTAACAAGTTTTTCCCAGAGGAAACGGCACGGGAAAAATATGACTGGATACGATCACCGTTCACTGTAACGACCACCAGTCATCTGTCATCTGACATGGAAGACGCACTGGTTGAACTGTCCAGCGACCGCACCTTAATGTCAGCCTTTAATTCTAAGCCACTCTCTGAGTTCTGGATTTCAGTCCAGAAAGAATATCCTCAGCTCTCCAGGGCCGCTCTGGACATACTGACGCCGTTTGGCTGTTCGTACCTGTGCGAAAAAACTTTCTCTGCACCGATGTATATTAAAAACAAATACAGATCGTGTCTGAACATGGAGGATGATCTCCGAGTGGCTGTCTCCAAAATTAAACCCAGAATAGACTTGCTGTGCTCCACGCACAGTGCCCACCCATCTCATTAATTGAGACTGAGCAACACTGTAACATAGTTACTCCCAAAACGTAAATTTGCACCACAACGATGTTCTCATGTTTACTCAGTGCCACAGGTTATGGCTGTTACTTTGACTGAGATATTGTTCTGCTTACATGGAAATTAAAATGTATAAATAAGTAAGTTTGCATATTACCGCAACAATGTTCACTTATAAATTACTTGCAGATTGTTTTGATTGACATATTCTCATTTCATCATATAGTAAATTGTTACATGTAAAATCGTATCACGGTTGTCAGGCTGTTCTGTTCCTTCCTGTTGTTGTTTAGCCTGTGTTTATACATGCCAATAAGTGCGTGCGTCGTGTGTGCACGTTTTGTTAAGTTTCAGTCACCTTGGAGGATAGTGTGGGTCGGCAGGATCAGGAACTGTTATATTGGGGGTCGCGGGCCGAAAAGTTTGAGAACTCCTGCTGTAGGTGTTAGCTTCTGTTAGCTTTTGTTAGCTTCTCTCCTGCTCTCCGTGCTCATTAAACTGCATTCTAATTCAGCTGAACTACATACAGCTGTTCTCATGTCCAGATGTTTCTGTTGTCAGACAGCAGGACGAGGATAAACAGAACACACTAACATGCTAACATGCTGACCAGCAGCAGCCTCATTTAAATACTGATTATAAAACATAATTTACAAACACAGCAGTTAAAGGTTGAATTCTGCTGCACTGACAGAATTAAAGCTGCTGTTGGTCAGAGACTTTCCAGATGTTGAGCTGCTTCATACAATCACACACTCCATCACAACAACATGAACTGAGATGTTCAGTTTGCTTTTTATTGAGAAAATCATTCAGATTAATTGACTGATCAGTGAAATAGTTGATGGATTAATCGATAGAAAATCATTGTTAGTTTTATTCTCGTTCTGCTTCCATGATTCCGAACCATAAAATACATATTTACTAAAACAGAAAATCTGATTAAAGTTGGTTTTAGATTAAATGAGATGAAATCCTCTGAAAGGAGTTTGTCTCAGATCTGACTTTAATCAGCAGAAACCAGCAAATAGACGGAGCCAGCTGACTGGAGGTGTTCTGATTATTGTGTCCACGCCGAGACGCAGCCGATTGGACGATGGGAGACTTTGATGTTCTGCAGCCGAGAGCAGATGAAACAGAAAGAAGAGGAGAACGGACGAGCTTTGATGTGGAACACAAGAAACAGCTGCAGAAGATGTCAATCAATGAGCTGCACGATTTCACAAAACACTGATCAATACTGATCAACACTGATCAATACTGATCAACACTGATCAACACTGATCAATACTGATCAACACTGATCAATACTGATCAATACTTATCAATACTAATCAACACTGATCAATACTAATCAATACTGATCAATACTGAGATCACTGATCCAATGATTCCGCTTCCTGTGTCCAAATTTCTCTTTAATGACACTGATCTTTGTTTCATGTTTCAGAAAGTTTCACTTTGATTCAACAGATTTCTGTAGGAAATTAAAAGATGTGGTTCTGGATCAAACCCTAACCCTAGTGTTAGCAATAGTGTCAGCATTATGGTTAGCATTAGGGTTAGCATTAGGGTTAGGTGTTAGCATTAGGGTTAGCATGAGTGTTAGCATTAGGGTTAGCATTAGTGTTAGCATTAGGGTTAGCATTAGCATTAGGGTTAGCATTAGCGTTAGGGTTAGCATTAGGATTAGCATTAGCATTAGGGTTAGCGTTAGGATTACCATTAGGGTTAGCATTAGGTTTAACGCTAGCGTTAGCATTAAGGTTAGCACTAGCATTAGCATTAGGGTTAGTGCTAGGGTTAACATTAGGGTTAGCGCTAGTATTAGCATTAGGGTTAGTGTTAGGGTTAGGATTAGGATTAGCATTAGGGTTAACGTTAGGGTTAGGGGAAGGGCTAGCGCTAGTGTTAGGGTTAGCATTAGCACTAGCGTAGGGTTAGCAGTAGCACTAGCGTTTGAGTTAGCATTCGGGTTAGTGATAACGTTAGTGTTAATACTAGCGTTAGGGTTAGTGTCAGCACTAGCGTTAGGGTTAGTATCAGCGCTAGCATCAGGGTTAGTATCAGCCCTAGCGTTCGGGTTAGCATTACGGTTAGTGTCAGCACTAGCATTAGGGTTAGTGATCGCATTTGGGTTAGCATTAGGGTTAGTGATAGCGTTAGTGTTAGTACTAGCGTTAGCGTTAGGGTTAGTGTTAGGGTTAGTGTCAGCACTAGCGTTAGCGTTAGTATCAGCACTAGTGTTAGGGTTAGCATTACGGTTAGTGTCAGCACTAGCATTAGGGTTAGTGATCGCATTTGGGTTAGCATTAGGGTTAGTGATAGCGTTAGTGTTAGTACTAGCGTTAGCGTTAGGGTTAGTGTTAGGGTTAGTGTCAGCATTAGCGTTAGCGTTAGTATCAGCACTAGTGTTAGGGTTAGCATTGCGGTTAGTGTCAGCACTAGCATTAGGGTTAGTGATTGCGTTTGGGTTAGCATTAGGGTTAGCGTTAGGGTTAGTGTCAGCACTAGCGTTAGGGCTAGCATTAGTGTTAGCACTAGCGTTACCATTAGGGCTATTTGGGTTGTTGATCGCTTTAAAACCAACTTGGACAGTTTATTGATTTTTTGTTGGGTTTTTGATTTACTTTGGTTCATATTTTAGTCACTTCTGATGTTTTCAGTATTTTTCTATGATTTTTGGCAAATTTTTAGTACATTTTGAATCATTCTGAGTTTTTGTTTTTCTACCAGCTGCTGATCGACATAAAAGACGAGATAAGTTTAAAGAATGTTGATTCAGAGAAGCTGTATATTGAAATTATCGACATGCAGAGCTGCAACTGTCCAGCACTCATGAATTAACCTGAAGTTCAGCTAGAAAATGTCTGAAGATGTTTTATAAAAAGAACCAAAAACAGAAAATCAGTCTGAAGATGCAGAACACAACTTATTGATTATTAATTCATTTATTATTATGTGAATAAAAATGGCTGCAGCTGCTTTTCTGATGGATAAGGTTAGGGTTAGGCTGGATCTGTCGACTCGCTTTCTTCTCTTCTGAAAACGTTACAGGAACATTATGGCAACGTTACGGCAATGTTACAGCAACGTTATGGCAACGTTACGGCAACGTTACAGCAACGTTGCAGCAACGTTATGGCTACATTACAGCAACATTATGGTAACGTTACGGGAATGTTATGGCAACGTTACCGCAACACTATGGCAATGTTACAGCAACATTACAGCAACATCACAGCAACGTTGAAGTCCAGGATCCTCAGGAGGACACAATGTTACAGCAGTGGTACGGCAACATTACAACTACGTTACGGCAATGTTGCAGCAGTGTTCTGGCCACATTACAGCAATGTTACAACAACGCTACAGCAACATTACGGAAACATTGCTGCAACATTACAACAATGTTGCAATGCTACAGCAACGCTAAAGTTCAGGATCATCGGGAGGAGACAACGTTACGGCAACATTACAGCAACGTTACTGCAGCATTAGAGCAATGTTAGGGAAACATTAAAGGAATTTTGACCCAATCATAACAGAAACTATGTGAATCTGTCAGTGAACTGATCAATTAACAGATAAAATACTTTCAGATCAATTATTAGAGCTGCAACTGATCCATCAATCAACTGATCGATTAATCAATCAATCCATAGATCGATTAATCAATCAGTCCATCAATAAACTGATCAATTACAGATTAATCAATAATGAAAACGCTCCTGATCAGATTAATCTGCTCTGAACTGGATCAAACACAGAAGATCATCAAAAAAGAAAAGTTGAGAATAAATGTTGTGAAGCATAACAGATTTATGTTTTGTTGTCTTCTGAATTTATTTCACATAAAAAAGACAAGAAATAAACCGAAAGATTCAGCAGGAAATCAAGGAAAAGGTCAAAAAGATCAGAAAATCTGATTTCTATTTCATTAAAAGCTTCTTCAACCTGATGTTTGGTTTGCTGTTAATATTCTGTCCCGTTTAAAGCTGAATCATGAAAAGTCTGAGTAATAAAACCTGCAGCTGCTGTTCTGATGGAACTCCGGTAAGAACTCACCTGGACCTGGTACATGGTGATGCGGATCCGTCCTCAGCGGAACGCAGCTGGAGCTGCAGCCGCCAGCAGTCCTCCCCGGCCGGCTTCACCGCGACGATCCGCTCGGTGTCTCTTCGGAGCCTCTCGGAGCTGAAAGCCCCGCAAAAGCACGACGATGTCCCGCTGCGCTCCGCCTCCCGGTCCGCGATCCCGGTCCGTCCTCCCGGTCCGGTCCGTCCAGCCTGTCCGACGTCGAGGGGTCCAGCGCTCATCCCGCTCCGCTTCGGTGGAGGGCGGGACGACGGTGAGCCGAGCAAAGCCGAGCAGAGCCGAGCAGAGCCGAACCTCTCCGAGTGGCTCCGGAGTCAAGTTACCACAATAAACCGAGCAGAGCCGAGCTGTTCCGGAGGTTTTCAAAATAAAAGGCGGCTTTTTTTTGCCAGAATTCAAAATACTGTTTCAGTGCGAAAAACGTTTCATTGAGTAAAAGAAAAAGTCCACAATATAGCATCAATTTAATATTCGTTAATTCCAAAATAATGATAAATTAAACAGAGCTGCAACTAATCTTAATTTCCATTACTGATTAATCAGTGGATTATTTTCTGGATCAGCTGTTTGTCTCTAAAGTGTCTTTAAATGCTAAAAATGTGGATCAGAGTTTCCTTAAATGTCTGGTTTAGTCCAAAGATCTTCAGTTTACAGTCACAGAGGAAAGAAACCAGAAAATATTCACACTGAAGGAGCTGAAATCACAGAATGTAGACTGATTTATTTCAAAATAGACAAACTGATGATTTAATGATGAAAATAGATCAAATTAATTGATTAATCGCTGTGGTTGTGATCAGATATATTCACTCATACCGACACATTGATCAGCCTTTAGTTTATAAAATCAGTTTCATGAAACCCATCGGTACAGAAAGTGTTATATCTTCTTACAAACTGAATTATAATGAAGTTCATTCAGTCAGAGTGAGTCAGACAGAACATCATATTAGAAAAACGCTATTTTAATAAAAGGATATATTATTCTAAAATAAATGAAAGTCCAGTGGGACATTTGAAGACTAGTTTAAGAACAGAATAGTGCTCGTGAACAGGAGAAGTTCTGCTAAACATTCAGTCTTTCAAAACTCATTAATTATTGCATCAATAATCTAGTGAAACACATCAGGTCAGAATCTTCTACAGTTTCTCCACATTCAAGTGCAAAGTTTAGTGTTTATTACTCAGACATCTGGACTTTTGTTTCACAGTTGCTCACATTTAGATCAGTTTAGTCACATTATTGGTGGCAGGAAATAAAAACTCACATTTCAGGGCAGCAGAGAAATGGGAGAATGTAAATCTTAGACATGGAGGAAAGTTCAGACTCACACTTTAAAGTCCTGAGACCCGGAAATTCATTTTAGTGTACTGTAGTGCACATTAGTTTCTTGTTCATTTCTCCAATACTATATGAGCCACAATTTTAAGTCCTGATGTTCTTTAAAGGGGACAATCTTAGCTTTTAATTACATCACATGTGTGGGGGTGTGTCTTGCCAACTCCCTTTGTCGGTCTTTTCAAAATGGTAGCCATCCCAGTGAGCACATTTTACGACAGGAAGAAAGGCAAGGAAGATATTCATATTTAAACTGTTTTTATGCTATATTTTGACTGCTTATAGTAAATAAAAATCTAAAGAGTAATTTAAGTGTGTTTTCAGAGCGTAGATAAGATATTTTCATATGAAAAACAATTGATTTCTGAGCGTACACTGTAGTGCACGTCAGGGCTTTGGACTTCTGTTTACTTCACTTTGATTTTTATTAGACTGGTGTTTGACAGAGGCAGAGAGAATTCTCCAGAGAATCATTAAGGGAGATTCAGACCTAGACCTTTCAGAAGGTAAGATCCCGGTGGGTCAGACAGGAGAGGGTGAGAGAAAAGAAACTCTAATTGCCTCTTCAGATACCATCAATGAAGACACCTCATTGTTGGTATCTGATGAAGCATCCAATGAAGTGGTTTGGGAATTAGTTGTTTTTTTGTGAATGGCCAAGCCTAGTGCCCCTCTTTGATCAGTAGATGTGGACATCTACTGAACAAGAAGAAAAGGGTCTTCTTCACTGGCTCTGAACTAGAGAAGAAAGAGGTCAACAGGGAAGTAAAAGCAGCCAAGCTGAAGTACAAAAGCAAAGTTGAGGATAAATTCACTGAGGGGAACCTCCGCTCAGCTTGGCAAGGCCTGAAGAACATCCTGCTGTGAACGCTGCTATCAACTACAGAAACACCATCCATGTGGATGGCAGCAGCCCTGCATCTCTTCCCAATGACCTCAACTCTTTTTACACCAGATTTGAAAGAGACAACACACAACTGGAAGAGATCAGGACCACACTTCATCCCACTGACGACACACTCACCTTCAACATAGAGGATGTGACGAGAGCCCTGAGGAGGACCAGAGAGACCAGTTCACCCTCTACCAGTTAACCCATTCAGCTGGTTCCAGTGTGACTCCACCAACAACCAGTTCACCCGGCCTGGACAACATCAGTGGTCGTGTGCTCAGGCACTGTGCGGAACAGCTGGGAGGTGTGTTTCAGACCCTCTTCCAAAACTCCCTGCACAACTGTACAGTTCCTCAGTTGTAGAAACACTCCACAGTCATCCCCATCCCCAAGAAGAATACAACCAAATACTCAATGACTTCCACCTCCCTTGTGATGAAGTAACTAACTCACAGATTGACCCTCGCCAATTTGCATATCGGTCGAGCAGGGGTGTTGATGATGCCAAAATATTCATTCTGGACACTTTACACCGTCACCTGGAACACCCAAACACCTCAGCAACACTCCTCTCCTCGGCATTTAACACCCTCCAGCCTCACATCCTGGCTCACAGACTCTCCTCCTGCTTCCACCTGGATGATCAGCTCATCCTGTGATTATTGGACTTTTTAACCCACAAATCACAGAGAGTGTGGGTCAATAACACCTTCTCTGATCTACTACACACCTCCAGTGGTTCTCCTCAGGGCTGTGTCCTCTCTCCACTACTCTTCATCCTCTACACGGATGACTGCAGATCCACACAGTCCAATTCCATCCATCCATCCATCCATTATCTATACACCGCTTAATCCTCACTAGGGTCATGGGGGGGGCTGGAGTCTATCCCAGCTGACTCGGGCGAAGGCAGGGGACACCCTAGACAGGTCGCCAGTCTGTCGCAGGGCTACATACAAGGACACACAATCACTCTCGCATTCACACCTACGGGCAATTTAGAGTAATCAAAAAAAAAAAAAATAGAGTAATCAATTAACCTCAGCATATTTTTGGACTGTGGGAGGAAGCCAGAGTACCCAGAGAAAACCCACGCATGCACAGGGAGAACATGCAAACTCCATGCAGAAAGATCCCGGGAAAGCCGGGACGCGAACCAGGGACCTTCTCGCTGCAAGGCGAAAGCGCTAACCACTACGCCACTGTACAGCCCCAGTCCAATTCCCACCTGGTCAAATATGCAGACGACACTGTCCTTCTGTCTCTGCTGTCAGGACCTTCTCAGTCCCACAGCTCAGTCCTCCAGGAGGTTGTGGACTGGTGGTGATGACTCTTCTCTGGAGCTGAATGTTAAAGAACCAAGGAGATGGTGGTGACCTTTTCCAACCAGCAGATGGCGCTGGCTACAGCTGTCACCACCACCATCCATGGGATGTCTGTTGAGCTTGTGGAGGAGTACAAACATCTGGGAACCATCTTTGACAGCCAGCTGAAATTCTCCTCTAACACAGAGGAGATTATCAGGAAATGTCACCAGAGGCAGTATCTCCTAAGGAAGCTCAACTCTTTTGGAGTAAATAAGAACATTCTCCAGACATTCTATTACTCCTTCATAGAGAGCACCATCACCTTCTCCATCACCTGCTGGTTCTACTCCATCAGCCTCCAGAACAGAATCTACCTGCAGAGGACTGTCACTGTCTGCTCTAAAATCATAGGCCTTCCTCTCAGAACTCTGTCTGCAGTGTATGAACAGTTAACATGTAGACTGGCAAACTGGATCATACGTGACCTTCACATGATCTCTACTCTGCATCTGAGTGGCTTCCTTCTGGTCGACGGCTTCGCTGCCCTGCATGCAGGACACAGAGGAGAAGGTCTACCTTTGTACCCAGAGCAGTCCAAGTCCTCAACTCATGAACCATAAAACCTCCCCCCACCACTACACACCACCTCCACCACCACACATGGACTTTAACATGGACCTCTGGGAACTCTGTTGTTTATATCTACCGTGATATATTCTGTATCTACCTCATTGCCATATTGCACCTACTTTCATTCATATTTGCACTAATATGTTACCAAGCTGTGTTTTTGTCTTATTTCTCTTTTTATTTTTATTCTTCTATTACTTGCTAGATTTGTATATATATTTATCCCTCTCTTTATTACGTCATTGTTGCACTACCTGCTCTACGTGCGTTTTTAATTGCCCCCTGGGAACAAATAAACTTTTCTGAATCCGATTAATCAGGTCTTTATTAGCCTCTGACCAACCTTGAGCCAAAGTTTTGTGGTATTTCATGAAGCCATCAGGGAGTTACACACCTTTTTGTGACTGATCACAGCCATCGCTACACACCCTTTTGGCTAGTGCAGAGTCAATGTGAACTGTTATTGTGAAGTTTCTGTGAAGTTTTAATGTATGTTTTAAAACAAATATGTTCATACATGTTTTATTTAATGGAAGATTCCAGATGAGCTATTTTCATGATCAGCTTTGTTAATGTTTCACATTAAACATCAGTGACGTCCTATTGAGCAATACAGTGCACGTTATCAAATGTTAATAAAGTTAAGTTAAAAAAAATGCAATATGTTCTTTACCACCCCAATACATCGTTTATGTAAAAAAATCAAAATGACTAAACTTTTTTTTCCTGGGTCTCAGGAGGTTTTAAAGTCCTGCAGCTCTGTGGAACCAGAACATCATGAAGAATGACAGAGAAATGCTTTGATTATTTTACAAAACTATAAAAATATGGAACCACCACGTTTCCTAATATGTTAAACTCTGATCTAATATCTGCAGACGTTGAGCTATCTATGCTTTTACAGACTTTCCACTACCTGCTCCTCTGGATGCTGGTTTCTGAACCAAGCTGCATTTATTTTATTGGTCCTTTTAGTCAAACTTATGTAATTCTGGATGACTCTTAGAGTCACTGTGGACAAATGTTGAATCATTCTGGACCATTCTGATCATTTAGGACCAGTTGTAGTAATTTGAGGACAGATTTTCAACACGTTTTTATGATTGTAGACACATTTCAAGTCATTCTGAACAATTTGTCATCATTTTGGGAAAGTTTGAGACATTTTGGACAAATGTTGAATCATTCTGGACCATCCATCCATCCATCCATCTATCCATTCATCCATCATCCATGCATCCATCCATCCATCATCCATCCATCCATCCATCCATCCAAATGTTGAATCATTCTGGACCATCCATCCATCCATCCATCCATCCATGCATCCATCCATCTATCCATTCATCCATCATCCATGCATCCATCCATCCATCCATCCATCCATCCATGCATCCATCCATGCATTCATCCATCATCCATGCATCCATCCATCATCCATCCATCCATCCATCCATCATGCATCCATCCATCCATCCATCCATCCATCCATCCATCCATCCATCCAAATGTCATGATGAATCACTGAAGAATGAATCATTCTGGACCATTTGTTTCATTTAGGACTAAGTTTGGTCTTTGGGTCAGGCTTAGGGTTGGACTGTTCATCACGATGATTTGCTGATTTTAAGACTAAATCATTGTGCTCCACTGTCAGATTTGAACAAACCTTTTCTCTTCCACGCTGCTGCATGCTGATTTAGATGAACATCAGGTTTGTGGGAAGCCGCAGATATCACCCAACAGCTTTCAACCTCCGGGGAAGCAGCAGCTTCAGTCCAGTTGTTGGGTTCTGAGCCGGTAGCGGAAGCGGACATCGACGTTGGGCAGCAGGACTCCCAGTCCGGCCCGGCTGGTGTCCAGCGAGGCTCTGGGCTGACCATCCTCCAGCTGCAGATCGAAGTATAGCAGCAGCAGACACACAAACTGCTTGATCTCGTTGAGGGCGAAGTGTCGGCCGGGACACTTGGAGGAGCCAGAGCCGAATGGCATCAGGTAGTACTTCAGCTTCTGGCCGTTCTTGTAGAAATTCGTCTTCTGCTGGCCGTCCTGCATGTAGCGGTCGAACCGGAACATCTGAGGAAGAACAAAGACCGTTGATGGCAGCAATAAGAGCTGCTACTGGAGCTGCTATCACTTAAAGTCTCACTTTCAACTTTGTTAGGATGACTTTTCACAACATCACGCGGCTCCTTTAACACAGAGATTCATAATTACAACTAGAATTTTAAGTACACTACCGCTCAAAAGTCTGGGGTCACCCAGACACTTCCATGTTTTCCATGAAAACTCCCACTTTTATTCATATAACATGATCGCACAAAGTTCAGGATAGTAGACTGTAGATTCTTGGTAAAGTTCAGGATAATAGACTGTAGATTCTTGTAAAGTTCAGGATAGTAGACTGTAGATTCTTGGTAAAGTTCAAGATAGCACACTGCAGATTCTTGGTAAAGTTCAAGGCTACAAAATCTAGAATCTACAGTCTATATATCTACACTATGGTTCAAAAGTTTTGGGTCACACAGACAATTCCATGTTTTGCTTTTATCCACATGCTAACATAACTGCACAAGGGTTTTCTAATCATCAATTAGCCTTTCAGCACCATTAGCTAACACAATGTAGCATTAGAACACAGGAGTGATGGTTGCTGGAAATGTTCCTCTGTACCCCTATGGAGATATTCCATTAAAAATCAGCTGTTTCCAGTCATTTACCACATTAACAATGTCTACACTGGATTTATCATTCATTTAATGCTATCTTCATTTAAAAAAAAAAATCTTTTAAAAATTATTAGTTTGGGGGTCACGTGATGACGGCTGACTGAAGGACGTGTTTTTGTCGGGCTCCCGCTCCCACATTATTATTAGTTCGCTCTCTTTAGTTTTATGCGCCCTTGGCAACACATTGCACAAGCCTGGTGCCGTAAGTTGTAGTAGCTGTCTGACAAACACTTTTTTGAGGTAGAAATGTCGAAACAAACTAAAATTCAGACGTGGAAAACAATGCTAGCAGCCTCTCCTAGCATACCCTCAAGTGTAGCAGCTAACTCTCCAGCAGAAAACGAGTCTTCACCAGTAATGGACACTTCAGCCCTGATACGGGAGGTTACTCAGAACTTCCGTGACATGGTAGAGGATAAGTTTTCTAAACTTTCTGAGACCTTGGACAGATTTTCAGCGACCCTGGAGAGCCACTCCAAACGTATTTCGGAGGCAGAGCAGCGCATGTCGGGTGCGAAGGAGACGCTGTCCGCTCTGCAGGAAAAAGTTACCAAAGCTGAGAAGAAAATCAAAGAGATGGAGGCTGGCTTGGACGATATGGAAAACCGGAGCAGACGCGACAATATCCGCGTTCTCAACCTGAAGGAGGGCACGGTGACCCCTGCAGTTTTTTGAAACATGGTTACCCACCTTGCTCGGCTTGGAAGCGACCATCGGGAATAAATCCCGCATTAAAATCGACCGTGCCCACCGTGGCTTGGGTCCGCAAAGTGCGCGTCCTCGCCCGGTGATTATTAAACTCCACAACTCAAGCGACAAACTGATGATAATGTCAGCATTGCGAAAGAAATCCACTCTGGAATACGAAGGACAGCGAATCCACGTTCAACAGGATTTTTCTACGGCGGTCCGAGAGAGGTGTCGGGCTTTCAACGGTGTATGCCAGGCTTTGATCAACAAGGGGATCCGCTTCAACATGCGTTACCCAGCCATCCTGGTTGTGCACCATAACGGGACGGATCACAAGTTTGTAACACCAAGTGCTGCAGAGGGCTTTCTCAGCACACTGGACTAGAGGCTGCCCGAGGAGGATCTGATCAAGTTTGTGAAGTAGAGAAGTTTTCCTTTCCCCCCCTTTTTTCTGCATTATTTGATCCATGGGAGTATGTGACTACAACTGACTGAATATTTGGTAAGGCCCTATTCCCATCTCAAAAACTGTCCTAAGTTGAAGACAACTTTAGCCTCTGGCAGAGTCGGTGAGATTTCAGGATATAAAATTAATTTCGAGAAATCAGAGGCTCTGCCTCTTGGCAACTTTGGAGACTATACCACCCTGGTGGATTTTCCCTTCAAGTGGTCACTTTCTGGTTTTATTTACTTGGGGATTAGAGTATCTGCTGTAATTAAAGATCTATATCAGTTAAATTTTATAAAAACTTTAAAATCAATTAAGAATGACCTGAATAGGTGGTTTGATCTCCCTTTGTCGTGGATGGGTAGGATCAGCTTAATTAAAATGAATGTTCTTCCTAGAATTTTATATCCAATACAAATGTTACCACTCAGGATTAATAAGTCAGCTATCTCAGATATTCAAAGGTCTATCTCTAGGTTTCTGTGGCATGGAAAGAGACCACGACTAAAAATGAAGACTCTACAACTGCCTGTAAACAGGGGAGGTCAAGCGTTCCCCAATTTTTTGTATTATAACTGGGCTTGCCATGCCAGAACAGTGTATAGCTGGCTTAAACATTTTCTTAACCCAAAAGAACCCCATGTGGACGCCTGGTGCTGTACCCCTTGCTCCCCTCTGAGTCTGCTAACAATAAACTTAAATGAGCTCCCAGAAGAAGTTGAAAACAATCTCTTTCTTAAAACCACTCTCAAAATTTGGCGAGATATTACCAAACATGCGGGCCGACAAGGCTTTTCTTTAGCATTACAGCCATTAATTCAAAACAAAGCCTTCCCCCCAGGTGTGGGGGCGAGCATCTTTAATGATTGGTATTCAAAGGGATTGAGATTTGTGGCTGACTTATTTGACAATGGAAATGTCATGTCATTCTCACAACTTCAAATCAAATACGGGATCCCACACTCCCATTTTTTTGGTTTTCTTCAGGCCAGGCATTTTGTGAAGACCTTATGCTCTCTCCCACTCGCCCGACCAATTAAAAATTCAGTTGAAAGCTTTCTGTTAGACTTTAGCTTGTCTGCACTTAACAAAAGGTTTATTTCTCTTTTTTATGGGAAACTGCTTTCTTGTGACAATGTCAGAGACATCAGAGCAAAAGAACTGTGGGAAAAAGATCTCGGGATGGACCTGGATTACAGCAGATGGTGTGATGCTTTTGAATCTGCAAAGAAATTATTTTTGTGTAACAGACTGAGAGAAAATCAGTATAGAATATCACACAGACTCCAGTTCACCCCTTACCTTTTGAATAAGATTAACCCCCAGGTCTCTGCCATGTGCATCAAGTGCAAAAAAGAGGTGGGAACTTAATATCATTGCTCATGGTTGTGTCCGTTAATATCTAGATTCTGGAAAAAAGAACTTAGTTCGTTTAGTTTGTTTTGTTATTTAAAATATAACAAAATATTGTTTAAAAAAAAAAAAAATTATTAGTTTGGGGGTCAAGTTAAGTGACCCCAGACTTTTAAATGGTAGTGTATATTATAAAGTGTTTCCTCAGTGTTTCTTTAATGCTTCTTGAATGTTTCCTCAATGATCATCTGAACCTTTCCACCAATAACACTTTCACCTCATCAGTCAAATAATATTTATTAATCTATATGATAGTTCTCAAACATTTCCTGAATGTTTCTGAATGTTTCTTGAATATTTTGTCAAAGTTCTCTGAATGTTTCCAGAACGTTTCTTGAAGAACCATTAGAGAAATATTCAGGAACCATGAGGGAAACTTTCAAGAAACATTCAGGAACAATTAGGGAAATGTTCAGGAAACATTTAGGAACCATTAGGGAAATGTTCAGGAAACATTCATGAATCATTAGGGAAACATTCATGAACCATTAGGGTAACATTAAGGAACCATTAAGGAAATGTTCAGGAAACATTCATGAATCATTAGTGGAACATTCATGAACCATTACGGAAACATTCAGGAACCATTAGGGAAACATCCATGAACCATTAGAGAAACGTTCATGAACCATTAGTGAAACATTCAGGAACCATTAGGGAAACGTTCATGAACCATTAGTGAAACATTCAGGAACCATTAGAGAAATGTTCATGAACCATTAGTGAAACATTCAGGAACCATTAGAGAAACGTTCATGAACCATTAGTGAAACATTCAGGAACCATTAGAGAAATGTTCATGAACCATTAGTGAAACATTCAGGAACCATTAGAGAAATGTTCCTGAACCATTAGTGAAACATTCAGGAACCATTAGAGAAATGTTCATGAACCATTGGTGAAACATTCAGGAACCATTAGGGAAACGTTCATGAGTTAACGTTTAATGTTTTTTCATAGATTCTATTAATTCTAATGTAAAAACACATGAAGCAGTCTAAGAAACGATTTCTCATTTAAAGTGAAAGTTCAGAGATTCTGTGTTTATTAGCAAAGTTTTATTTTTTAATATATAAGTTGTTTAAATACCTGGTTTCAGAAGTTTCATGTAGTTTTGATATTTTAAGGGACCAGTGAATATAAAACTGTAAACTCAACATTCATTCTAGATAATCTTTTCTTAGTAGTTTGTATAAAATCAGTTTCAGTGTCGTTAAGATTTTTTCTTGTGAAATATTCAAATTTAACGTGCAAAATTTCACATTGAACCTTTCAATCTATTTCTTACATGTGGTGTAGCTTTACTATCTAGAATCATTATTATTTATTATGACTTTTTACTTTGTTCTGTTCTCGTATGTGCTCACTTTATGATGACTTCCTGCTGTTCTATTAGTTACTACATCTCCTTTGGGATTAAACTTTGATCTTTACCCTTTAAAGCTAATGAAGTGTGTTGATAATCCATGAAGGCGTAAAGAGAGAGGTTTATGGTCGTACCTGCGGGTCCTGGTAGACCTCCGGGTCCAGGTGCATACTCTGAGGGTACAGGGCGATGAAGTCTCCTTTCCTGACCGCCACCGAGCGCTCTCCGTCCAGCCGCAGACCGAAGTCCTCCTGGGCCACCCGGATGTTCATGGAGGCCGAGGACAGGCGGAGGCTCTCCCTGATGGCGCTCTCTGTGGAGGACGGCAGCGGTTATTGGTCAGCGTCACACTATCAACATGCAGACCAGGAAAGGTCAGGTACCCAGGAAGAGGAGTCGCTCCAGCTGCTGTCGGCCTAGCGTCACGTCGCCGTCGCTGCTCCACCCAACGCCGTCCTGCCGCAGGACGTCCTGGATCTCCTGCCGAACGGCCTGCAGCGCCACCGGGTGGCTCACCAGGTGGTACAGGGTCCAGAAAGTGGCCGGGACCGTGTTCCCCACCGACGCCCAGAAGATGGCAAAGTGGTGGGCTGCAAGACAGGCGAACAGGGTGGTCAAAACAGCCGGAACTCAGACATAAGAGCCTTAAACTCAACCTAAACTTATCCTAAACTCACCCTAAACCCAACCTCATACTCATCTTAAAGCCACCTTTAACTCAACCTAAACTCACCTTAAACCCAATCTAAATTCCCCTTAAACCAAACCTAAACTCGCCTTAAACACACCTTAAATTCAGCCTAAACTCAGGAGGAACATCTTGAGGAGCCCACCTGCTTTATCAACATCCCTTAGCGTGTCGTACTGCTCGAAAATCTCCGCCCGCCTCCTGATGAACTGCGATGTGTTGGACCAACCGGACACATGCAGGAAGAAGTGGATGAGTTTGTCTCGGACGGCTTTGGTGCGTCCCAGCAGCCAGATGGGGATCTGGGCGATGAGCAGCGGGAACTTCTTGTCGAAGCTGATGAAGTTGTCCCGCAGCGCGTCCACGCCGCCGTGGCGACGGCTGGCCGGCGGCCTGCCGTACATGGTGAGGAGGGTGGCCTCGAACATAACCGAGTGGCAGAAGTCGTACATGCTGCCGCTCCTCCAGCCGCCGTCCCGCTCCATGTGGTCCTGACGGAACACTAGCTTCAGGTTTCCCATCATGCTCTCTGTCAGCAGTGTCAAGCTGTCGCCCTGCAGCAGGTGGAAGGAGCGCTGGACCTGCTCCCGCAGCCCGGAAAAACTCCTGTTCATCGGCGAGTAGCCGAAGGTGTAGGGCGCCACCTTGTTGGAGAACTCATGGAAGTCGAGCTGCTTGCCATGTTTGACGATGCTGGGATAGAGTAGTGGGTCCATGATGAAGGTCATGTATTTACCTGCAGCACACAACCAATCAAAGGAGCTGAGAGATGCAGGACATCAGACTAAAGTCTGAACATAGAAAACATCTTCTTACAAAGTGAAAACATGTTGTTCTGTAAAGTATCGTCTTATAAAGTGAAACCATCTTGTTATGAAAGCATGAAGACAAAAGGTCCAGTTAACCTCTGAATGTCTCCTCTGGTTCTACGTTCTGTTCTGGAGGACAGTGCTGGTACTTCTGGTTGAATAAAATGAATTTTACTCAGTCTGACTGTAGCTCTGTGACCTGCTGGATGTTCTTGTTCAAGACCGACCTGCTATCTGCACAGTGAAGATGTCTCCAAACTTCTTCTTGTGTTCCTCCAGGAACTTATGAGCATCTTTTCCAAACTCCAGAGCTTTTCCAATGAAAGGAATCCAGCCTTTAACCAGAGGAGGTTCTCCGTCTCTTCTGCAGGAGAAACCAAACAGCTGTTACTGACACAGCTTCAGTTTATGACCCCATGATGTCGTAAAAAGCCGATAAACTGATAATTGATTCTCCTTCATGCTCGGGTTGAGACACGGTGAGATTGAGCTGTTATTGATCAGATCTATTGATCAGCCTTCGGTGCCTCCAGTTGATCAATGAGATCATCTTCCTCCTGCAGCTTCAAGCATCTTCAGATCCTCCTCAGTGTTCACTAACTGATCAGTAATCAATAAGAGCAGAACGTCATCGTATCTCAACCTGAGCGTCATCCTCACATCTCTCATCAGTTCACATTAAAACAAGACAAACTGGATTTTATTAGAAGAAATGTTTCCTCTAACGTGAGAAGTTTGTGTGTCTGAAGTAAAAATATCTCATTATGACGTTAAAACATGTTGGTAAAACCAAAAATATCTCAAAGTAACGTGAAAATACCTTGATACAACATGAGTGTATCACTATTTTGTGAACATTAGCAGTTTGCATGTTGGAATATTGTAAAAATAATCAATAATCAGCTCATCTTAAACAGCTGATGAGGCATTAGAATATCGTTATGACATGACGGCATTTTAGCAACAGGAAGTCATGAAAAAAAATTAACAAACAACCTAAGTCACCATAAACTCACCTAAAACTCAACCTAAACTCAACTTAAACTCAGTCTAAACTCATCTTAAATTCAACCTAAACTCACCTAAAATTCCCCTTAAACTCACCCTGAACTCACCTAAAACTTAACTTAACTCACCTTAAACTCAACCTAAACTCACCTTAAACTCACCTTAAACTCACCTTAAACTCAACTTAAACTCACCTTAAACTCACCTTAAACTCAGCCTACACTCACCTTAAATTCAACCTAAAGTCAATCTAAACTCACCATAAACTCAACCTAGACTCAATCTAAACTCACCTAAAATTCACGTCAACGCACCGCATCTGAAAATGGCACGGATGGCAGGCGGTCACTAGTGGACCACAACGTGGTCACATGACAGCGTTGGACCAACAGCGGGCCGTAACGTGGTCACATGACCGAGCTTTCAGCTTGACGGTCCGGCAGATGAGCTGGATAAACACAGTGTTTGTATGTTTTGTTGATTTGTGTATTTTTACTGCAGTTTCGTGTGTCTTTGTAGTTATTTTGCTGTTGCATCGTATAGATTTGCTGCAGTTTTGTGTCTTTTCGTAGTCATTGTGTTGTTGTTCTCTCTCTTCTTTTACACCTGAACACATCTAAATGTGACGTCAGGAAACACTCAGAAAGCTTCTCAGCAGCTGCTGTGGAAAATCCCTGAAATGTGTGACTCAGAGTTAATTAGCTGTTCTGATTCGTGATTAATCATGACTCCTTCAGTGAGCTTCCTGTCTGAGCTCCATGACTGGCCCATACCCGAGGAGGCTGAGCTGTGATTGGACGCTGACGGTGATGGAAGTAGGTCAGCTGCAGGGCATCCTCTCAGGAGGAAACAATCACATTCCTCAGAAAGCTTCAGCCTGAACGCCCACCGGGACGTTTTCTGATGCCCTGAGTCTTTACGGTTCCTCCTCTTTAAATATATCAATAAATCAATAGAAAATAAAACCCCATGTTTTAGGGAGAACAGCAGATCCTCCTGTAGGAGGCCATGGAGACCAGGAGGTGGGCGGAGAGGTCCATGAACAAGGACATATATATGTGTGTGTGTATATATATATATATATATATATATATATATATACATATATATATATATATATATATATATATATATATATGTACTCACCTTGAACTCACCTTAAACTCAACCTAAACTCACTGTACACTCGCCTTAAACTCATCTTAAACGCTTCCTAAACTCTTCCTAAGCTCTGCTGGATCTGGTTAATA
>NC_072775.1:37238796-37246296 GCF_022539595.1 Amphiprion ocellaris | reverse complement strand
TGTTTGTTTTACTGATGTCTTTTTTTATTGTTTAGTTTTTATTGTTTTTATTTCTGTGTACAGTACTTTGACTGAAAGCGCTTTATAAATTTTTTATTATTATTATTATTATTATTATTATTATTATTATTATTATTATTATTATTATTATTATTGTTATTCAGTCTTCATGATGTAGTTCTATCCAGGAGTTCTGATCCACCAGAGACTGGACCTTCCGGATCCAGGAGTCTTTATCCTCCAACTACTGACCTCAGATCATCCATCATGGACTTCTAGACCAGCTCTGTTCCATTAGAGTCACTTTAAAGAGCGTTAATCCTTCTGCTTATTTTATATTTTTTAATAATCGATGTCACTTTGACATGAAAGACTCTTTTTTGAACTCTCATATTAAAGCAGCCAAATTAAACTGATCATGATTCAGTCAATAACTTTGTGTTCATAAACTCACTCTGACAAACCCTTGGAGTCCAGATGAAGCTCTGACTGCTTCCTGTTTAGATGAACTGCAGTAACCTCTGGAGGACGAGCTGCAGTCAGCGGCCTTCTGGGTAAAATAAAGCCGCCGTCTCGGCTTTCAGGCGTCAACTAAACCCTTCGGCAGCAGAGTTTCATTCAGCAGCTCTGAAGATGTTTGATCAGGTTCCAACACTGAAACTCACCAAAGAACGACCAGAAAACTGAATCTACTGGAACCCAACAGAAAACAACCATCCAATAAAAAAACTACGTTCATCATCAAAACTCAGCTTCCAGTCTGACTTGATGCTATTATTTACTTATTTAGAAACAATAAAATCACCTGTAAATGTGGTTCAACAATATTAGAATAGAAATAATCAGGATCAGTGCTACAGAAAAGCAGCTTCATCACACTGAAGAGAAATCTAGTAAAAAAATATTTGAATATTGTTGATTTTGTCCTAAGTTTCCAGTTGGACTCCAGGGCTGTCCCTTGTCTCTGATCCTGTTTGTGGTCTTCATGGACAGGATCTCAAGGATCAGCCAGGGTGAGGAGAGTGTCTGGTTTGGGGACCTCAGGATTGCATCTTTGCTTTTTGCAGATGATGAGGTTCTGTTGGTTCCTCAGACCTTCAGAAGCACTGGTGTGGTTTACAGCCGAGTGTGAAGCGGTGGGGATGTGGATCAGCATCTCCAAGTCCAAGGCCATGGTTCTCTGAAGGAAACTGGTGTATTGCTCCCTCTGGGTTGGGGGGGTTGCTTCCCCAAGCAAGGAAGTTTAAGTATCTCGGGATCTTGTTCAGGAGTGATGGGAAAATGGAGCTAGAGATGGAGGATTGGTGCAGCGTCAGCAGTAATGAAGGCATTGGACTGAACCGTCATGGTGAAGAGGGAGCTGAGCCTCAAGGAGAAGTTCTCAGTTTACCATCCATCTACGTTCCAACCCTCACCTATGGTCATGAACTCTGGGTAGTGACCCAAAGAAGGAGATCGTGGATACAAGCGTCTGAAATGAGCTTCCTCCGTAGGGTGTCTGGGCTCAGCCTTAGAGATAGGGGGAGAAGCTCAGACATCCAGAGGGAGCTCAGAGTAGAGCTGCTGATCCTTCACCTCTAAAGGAACAAGCTGAGGAGGTTTGGACATCTCATTCAGATCCTCCAAGGAGACTTCCTTTGGAGGTTTTCTGAACACGTCCTCCTGGGAGGAGACCCCGGGGTAGACCCAGAACCCTCTGGAGGGATTATTTATCTCATCTGGCCTGGGAACACCTCGGGATCCCCCAGGAAGAGCTGGAAAGTGTTGCTGGGAGGAGGAAAGTCTGGAATGACCTGCTTCTTTTGCTGCCTCCACGACCCAAACCCGGACAAGAGGAAGAAGATAGATGGATGATGGATGGATGGATGGATGATGGATGGATAACGGATGGATGGATGATGGATGGATGGATGATGGATGGATGGTTGGATGGATGATGGATGGATGGATGGATGGATAGATGGTTGGATGGATTGATGATGGATGGATGGTTGGATGGATGATGGATGGATAACGGATGGATGGATGGATGGATGGATGATGGATGGATGGTTGGATGGATGATGGATGGATGGTTGAATGGAAGATGGATGGATGATGGATGGATGGATGGTTGGATGGATGATGGATGTATGATAGATGGTTGGATGGATGGATGATGGATGATGCTTGATGGATGGATGGATGGTTGGATGATGGATGGATGATGGATGGATGATAGATGGATGATGGATGGATGATGGATGGATTGATGATGGATGGATGGATGATGGATGGATGGATGGATGGATGGATAGATGGTTGGATGGATGATGGATGGATGGATGATGGATGGATGATGGATGGATTGATGATGGATGGATGGATGATGGATGGATGGATGGATGGATAGATGGTTGGATGGATGATGGATGGATGGATGTTGGATGGATGATGGATGGATGGTTGGATGATGGATGGATGGTTGGATGATGGATGGATGATGGATGGATCATAGATGGATGATGGATGGTTGGATGGATGGATGGATGGATGGATGGATGGATGGATGGATGGATGGATGAAGATGAATGGTTTTGTACTGTGTGGATTTTTATGTGTAACTTCACATTATTTTATTGTTAAAAATATATCCACCTATAAAATTAGTGAATTTGATGTTTAATTTTTTTTGAACGTTATTAAACACTTCTTGTATTTATGATAAACTGTCAATTGTAAACATGAGACTTTACATAAATTTACTTTAAAATGTGTTATTTCATAGACATTTAATATTTTACGTGTAAATTCACAATTTTCTTGTATTTGGAAAATGTGTTAAATAATCTGTAAAATTGCAAATAGTGCAGCTTTATTTTACATGAGACCATGTTTTTTTAAATAGCTTTTGAACATTTAATTCAACATATTTTCATTAAAAGTCTTGTGAAAATGTTTTAATTCTGCTGCAAAACTAGAAATTCAGTTATTTTAAAAATATGTAGTTGGACATATTTAAATTTGTAAAAATCTTGTACAAAACAATAAAATACTGATAATTAAGTTTGATAATGGCCAGAACCTACCGTCAGTTTAATGTTCTCTATCCACCCATAATATTAATGATTCATCTTTGAATTATTAAAGAGCTCTGCTTACATGTAAAATCACTGTTCATTTTGGATGTTTTATAGATATTATTTCTTTCAGGTTATTTCACACTGAACATATAAAACTGTTGTCTATTTTCATAATTTTATTGATGTTTGTATTCCAAAAACAGAAAAAACCCCTCAAATTTGTAAAATATAAAAGAAACATTCAGAAAATTTCCAGATTTATATTAAAGAGTAGAACTAATTTAAACTGAGACAAGTGTGTTCTAGGATAAATTTTTTTAAAATAACGATGTAATAAATAAATCATTTGAGTGTTTTTATTCAAACGTGAAGGAATGAACACAGCAGCTGATGAAGACAAGGAGGAAAACCAGCAGAACCCACATTATTCAGAAAACAACTTCATGAATCTGCTTCGTCAAACCGGAAGAAAACCTGAGAGGAAAGGATGAGCTCATGCAGGTGATTCTCTGTAAAACCACGAATAACGAACCTTTAAATGCGAACAGCTGGAGCACATCCACCTGAAGGGAAAACCACAGACTGACAACAAGCTCAGACTTAGCATTTTAAAGCCACAATTATGTCTTTTTTCCACCAAATTCTGACTTTAATCTCAAATTTCTGGCTTTAAACTCTTTCACCGTTTATCACTGAATTCTGTTGGTTGATCTCAAATTTCAGATTTAAAAATCTGACTTTTCACTTTTCCCCACAAATTTCTGACTTTAATCTCAGATATTTGACTTTTTTTTGACAGAATTCTGACATTAATCTGAAATTTCTGATTTAAAACTCAGAATTCAGATTTTTTTTCTCCCACAGAATTCTGACTTTATTTATCCTGCAGAGGCTCTATGAAGACCTGCCCCAGTTAACAGATTTGTGACTGTTTTTCCAACAAATTCTTACAATAATCTCAAATTTCTGACTGTAAACTCTGAATTCTGACTTTTTTCTTTTATCAAATTCTGATTTTAATCTCATATATAGGATTTAAAACTCAAACTTCTGACTTTAAAAGACAGAACTTGGAATTTAAACTCAGACTTTTGACTCCCGGCTTCTGTTGATCTCAAATTTAAAATTTAAAATTCTGAATTTTCACTTTTTTTCCCAACAAATTTCTAACAATAATCTGAAATTTCTGATTTAAAACTCAGGATTTTGACTTTCAACTCAGAATTCTGACCATCTGTCACAGAATTCAGACATTAATTTCAAATTTCAAATTTAAAACTCAGAATTCTGATTTTTTTTCACACCACATTGACTTTAAAATCTGGTTTTTGACTATTTTTCACAGAATTCTGACATTAATATCAAATTTCAGATATAAAATTCCGACGACTTTTTTCCACCAAATTCTGATGTCTTTAAAAATAATTGACTTTAATCTCAAAATTCCGACTTTAAACTCAGATTTCTGACTTTTTTCAGACATTAAACTCAAATTTCAGTCTTAAAACCGATTTTTTAAAACTTTTTTCCACTCAGTTCTGACTTAAACTCGTGAGTTTCTGACTTTGATGCCAGAATTTAGACTTTTCTCCTTTGGATTTTTTGCATTATTTAAAATTCTGACTTCTTATTCGCCCAAAATTCTTATTTTAAACTCTGAATTCTGACTTTTTATCTTTAAACTCTGACTTTAATCTGAACCTTCTGTCTTTAAAATCAGATTTTTTTTTCCTTATTTCTCTGAATTCTGGCTCTGAACTCTGAATTTAAATTTATATTCTATAAATTTTCACATTGTGAAATTTCTGTCTTTGAAGTTGGATTTTTTCCCATTCCTTCTGAATTTAACGCAGATTTGAGACTTTTCTCTCTGATTTCTGTCCATTTTCTCCACAAACTCTGACTTTAAACCCAGAATTCTGACTCTAATCTCTTTAAGTGTTACTTGTTTTCTCTACATTTTGCCTTTAATTTCAGGTTCTTGTCTTTCAGTCAGAAATGTGACTTTTTCTCTCAGGATTCTGGCTCTAAACTCAGCTGAAGGTGTGTTTGGATTCATCCCAGCCAACATGTGGACAGAACAAGACTCCAGGAAGGCTGGAAACGCTGCAGGAGCTCTGGGAGCAGAGAAGGAAACACGTCTAGAAGGAGAAATCACACAGATCAGGTTTTTAAAGTCTCTGAATGTTTACATCACACCTCCCAGGAAGCTAATTTGGGGGTTTTGGACTTATGCTCTGATAAAACCTGAATGTATGAAGCTGGAAAGTTTCTGACGTTTGATCAACCAGCAGGAAATGAAGTCATCATCAGCTGATTCTGACGAGGTCCAGGCCGCTCATTCCTCCTCTTCAAACCATCAGATTTAAGTGTGCAAAAGAAAAGAGTCACAAACTGTAACTGGTCTCCAATAGAGGAAGAAGGAATCGGTAACATGGCTCCATGAAGCAGGACCAGAGTTCTGATCCTCCGTTCTAACGTCAGAGCTCAGTCTGAATGGCTCTGGTGGTGTAAACAGACGACCTGAAGCTGGACTGAAGCCACCAGGAATTAAACCTGTGACCTCCTCATCCAGTTAAAACACTACCACACCCACAACCTTCTCATGGTGAGGAGTTCTGGAAGTTCTGCAAAAACTGATGAAATATATTTGCACTTCTACTGAAAATTTGTTCTGTTTCTGACTCCACTGATAAAACGGTATAAAATCAACCCAAACTGTATGAACCTCCACAGAACCTGCCGACAGTAACTTTATTTAATGAAACAAATTTCTACCTTCACAGTGACTAGAACCTGCTCCGACCAACATTAAAGTTCGCCCAGTCTCCAGATGGTCCTTGGTCCAGTTCTGACCAACCACCTACCAGCACTAAAATTCACCCACAATCACCTTCTAATGTTTTCACTGGTGGATTATCAGAAACCAGAAACACATCCAGGGAATCAATGATTGTTTCTAGGACTCTGAACTGTTCACACTAGGATACATCCCATAATACTGATGATCACACCTGGTTATAGAGAAAATGTACATAAAACTACATATATTTTGTCCAGAATTACAAAAAGCTGTCCAAATGTACTCAAAAAATGATCAAAATAACTTAAGTTTTTTTTTTTTGCTTTAATTTGTCTGACAAAAATCCAGTCCTTAATGACTCAAACTTTGTCCAAAATTACCTAAAAGTTGTTGAAAATGATTCAAAATGACATGAAATTTGTTCAGTCACTCAAAAATTTCCCCAAATCACTTAAAATTTGTACAAAATGATCAAAGATTGTCCAAACGTGAACCAAAATGAGTCAATAAGTGTCCACTACAGATTTAAAATTTGTCTGAAAAGCCTAAATTTGTTAAGAATGATGAAAATCATCAAAATGATTCCAAAATTCTAGGAAAAAAATCCTGCATAGCAAAAAATGAATTTATTCTTTAGACTGTGACACCTGGATGGATGCAAAACTGAAGTGGTGTTAGTTTTTCCCAGAACTCAGATGTGTTTCTTCTCCTAAATGTCATGGTTCTATCTGCTGGACTGATGAAGTTCTGAGGATCAGAAATGATGGAAAAAGTCCATTAAAAAGTGATAAATCTGGATCCACCTCTATGGACTTCAAGGACCTGGAATGTTCTCAGTGAGACTAAACTGAAAGACTGGAAGCAGGAAAGGAGAACGTGCCCTGGAGAAAGTTCTAGAGTAGACCTACTGACAACTGGAGAAAGTTCTTGAGTAGACCTACTGACAACTGGAGAAAGTTCTCGAGTAGACCTACCGACAACTGTAGAAAGTTCTAGAGTAGACCTACCAACAACTGGAGAAAATTCTAGAGTAGACCTACTGACACCTGGAGAAAGTTCTAGAGTAGACCTACCAATTGTCCAGTTGTCGGTAGGTCTACTCTAGAACTTTCTCCAGGGGAAGTTCTCCTCTGTGGACTTCAAGAACCTGGAACTCTGGAAATATTCCCAGTATGAAGGTAGAAGTCTGATTATTGATAAAGTTACTGGAGATGAAGAACCAGATGTTCTGAGGAGGTTCTGGTCTGGGGCTCTGACTGATGTTTGATGGAATGACTCTAATCAGTAGAATGAAGACGAGTGTTCTTCATTCTGAGTGGTTTTCAGGACTTCAGAGATGTGATCGACGTTCAGCTCATTAATAAAGGAAGTCTCTGCAGCTTCAGACTGAAGTCAGAAACGCTGATTTTGTTCAGTCTTCATAATTGTGCTAATTGGGGCCAAAAACTAAGTTCTATGATTTCTTTAAAAAAAACTGGCAGAATTTGGAGAATTTCATCAATTTTTTCACACCTGGGAAATTCTCTATTTCATCTTTTAAAAATGTCTTAGCTGTGAAGCCCTTTAAAGGTTCAGTATCTCCAGAAATACAACTTCTGAAGTCATGAAACGTGGGTGAGAACAGACAGATATCTG